>NC_056740.1:306530272-306550272 GCF_019279795.1 Protopterus annectens
TGACTCACTTAAATAGGCAAGGACAGGAAATCAAAGAATGTGTCTACCCCCACACCTGCAATTACTAACAAATAATAAAATTCAAGCAGCACTAACTGAAGAGCAGAGTCAAAACTTCCAGTTCAGTTAATATTCCTTCCACACAGTTAAAATCAATTTAAATACTGTATTATTTGGGGGGAAAAAAGTGCAGATAAAGGTACTTAAATTCTCTTATACGTCCAGTTGAATACAACAAGTTCTTAGCCGGCCAAAGCTGAGGTTTTTAAGCAGAAAATATTTCAAACTGTACCACTTAAATAGGCAAGGCCAGGAAATCAAAGAATGTGGCTACCCCCACACCTGCAATTACTAACAAATAATAAAATTCAAGCAGCACTAACTGAAGAGCAGAGTCAAAACTTCCAGTTCAGTTAATAATGATGCAACACAGTTAAATCAATTTAAATACTGTAATATTTGAAAAATAGGTACTTAAATTCACTTATACGTCCAGTTGAATACAGCTAGATGTTAGCCGGCCAAAGCTGAGGTTTTTAAGCAGAAAATATTTCAAACTGTACCACTTAAATAGGCAAGGACAGGAAATCAAAGAATGCGGCTACCCCCACACCTGCAATTACTAACAAATAATAAAATTCTAGCAGCACTAACTGAAGAGCAGAGTCAAAACTTCCAGTTCAGTTAATATTCCTTCGACACAGTTAAAATCAATTTAAATACTGTATTTTTTTTAAAACAAAAAGTGCAGATAAAGGTACTTAAATTCTCTTTTATGTCCAGTTGAATACAGCAAGTTCTTAGCCGGCCAAAGCTGAGGTTTTAAGCAGAAAATATTTGACACTGTACCACTTAAATAGGCAAGGACAGGAAATCAAAGAATGTGGCTACCCCACACCTGCAATTACTAACAAATAATAAAATTCAAGCAGCACTAACTGAAGAGCAGAGTCAAAACTTCCAGTTCAGTTAATATTCCTTCAACACTGTTAAATCAATTTTAATACTGTATTATTTGAAAAAAGTGCAGATAAAGGTACTTAAATTCTCTTATACGTCCAGTTGCATACAGCTAGTTCTTAGCCGGCCAAAGATGAGGTTTTAAGCAGAAAATATTTCACACTGTACCACTTAAATAGGCAAGGACAGGAAATCAAAGAATGTGGCTACCCCCACACCTGCAATTACTAACAAATAATAAAATTCAAGCAGCACTAACTGAAGAGCAGAGTCAAAACTTCCAGTTCAGTTAATATTCCTGCAACACAGTTAAAATCAATTTAAATACTGTATTATTTGAAAAAAAGTGCAGATAAAGGTACTTAAATTCTCTTATACGTCCAGTTGAATACAGCAAGTTCTTAGCCGGCCAAAGCTGAGGTTTTTAAGCAGAAAATATTTCAAACTGTACCACTTAAATAGGCAAGGACAGGAAATCAAAGAATGTGGCTACCCCACACCTGCAATTACTAACAAATAATAAAATTCAAGCAGCACTAACTGAAGAGCAGAGTCAAAACTTCCAGTTCAGTTAATATTCCTTCAACACAGTTAAATCAATTTAAATACTGTATTATTTGAAAAAAAGTGCAGATAAAGGTACTTAAATTCTCTTATACGTCCAGTTGAATACAGCAAGATGTTAGCCGGCCAAAGCTGAGGATTTTAAGCAGAAAATATTTCAAACTGTACCACTTAAATAGGCAAGGACAGGAAATCAAAGAATGTGGCTACCCCCACACCTGCAATTACTAACAAATAATAAAATTCAAGCAGCGCTAACTGAAGAGCAGAGTCAAAACTTCCAGTTCAGTTAATAATCATGCAACACAGTTAAGTCAATTTAAATACTGTATTATTTGAAAAAAGTGCAGATAAAGGTACTTAAATTCTCTTATACGTCCAGTTGAATACAGCTAGATGTTAGCCGGCCAAAGCTGAGGTTTTTAAGCAGAAAATATTTCACACTGTACCACTTAAATAGGCAAGGACAGGAAATCAAAGAATGTGGCTACCCCCACACCTGCAATTACTAACAAATAATAAAATTCAAGCAGCACTAACTGAAGAGCAGAGTCAAAACTTCCAGTTCAGTTAATATTCCTGCAACACAGTTAAAACAATTTAAATACTGTATTATTTGAAAAAAGTGCAGATAAAGGTACTTAAATTCTCTTATACGTTCAGTTGAATACAGCTAGATGTTAGCCGGCCAAAGCTGAGGTTTTAAGCAGAAAATATTTCACACTGTACCACTTAAATAGGCAAGGACAGGAAATCAAAGAATGTGGCTACCCCCACACCTGCAATTACTAACAAATAATAAAATTCAAGCAGCACTTACTGAAGAGCAGAGTCAATACTTCCAGTTCAGTTAATATTCCTTCAACACAGTTAAAATCAATTTAAATACTGTATTATTTGAAAAGATGTGCAGATAAAGGTACTTAAATTCTCTTATACGTCCAGTTGAATACAGCAAGTTCTTAGCCGGCCAAAGCTGAGGTTTTTAAGCAGAAAATATTTCACACTGTACCACTTAAATAGGCAAGGACAGGAAATCAAAGAATGTGGCTACCCCACACCTGCAATTACTAACAAATAATAAAATTCAAGCAGCACTAACTGAAGAGCAGAGTCAAAACTTCCAGTTCAGTTAATATTCCTTCGACACAGTTAAAATCAATTTAAATACTGTATTTTCTTGAAAAAAGTGCAGATAAAGGTACTTAAATTCTCTTATACGTCCAGTTGAATACAGCAAGTTCTTAGCCGGCCAAAGCTGAGGTTTTTAAGCAGAAAATATTTCACACTGTACCACTTAAATAGGCAAGGACAGGAAATCAAAGAATGTGGCTACCCCCACACCTGCAATTACTAACAAATAATAAAATTCAAGCAGCACTAACTGAAGAGCAGAGTCAAAACTTCCAGTTCAGTTAATATTCCTGCAACACAGTTAAAATCAATTTAAATACTGTATTATTTGAAAATAGTGCAGATAAAGGTACTTGAATTCTCTTATATGTCCAGTTGAATGCAGCAAGTTCTTAGCCGGCCAAAGCTGAGGTTTTAAGCAGAAAATATTTTACACTGTACCACTTAAATAGGCAAGGACAGGAAATCAAAGAATGTGACTACCCCACACCTGCAATTACTAATAAATAATAAAATTCAAGCAGCACTAACTGAAGAGCAGAGTCAAAACTTCCAGTTCAGTTAATATTCCTTCCACACAGTTAAAATCAATTTAAATACTGTATTATTTGAAAAAAGTGCAGATAAAGGTACTTAAATTCTCTTATACGTCCAGTTGAATACAGCAAGTTCTTAGCCGGCCAAAGCTGAGGTTTTAAGCAGAACATATTTCACACTGTACCACTTAAATAGGCAAGGACAGGAAATCAAAGAATGTGGCTACCCCCACACCTGCAATTACTAACAAATAATAAAATTCAAGCAGCACTAACTGAAGAGCAGAGTCAAAACTTCCAGTTCAGTTAATATTCCTTCCACACAGTTAAAATCAATTTAAATACTGTATTATTTCAAAAAAGTGCAGATAAAGGTACTTAAATTCTCTTATACGTCCAGTTGAATACAGCAAGTTCTTAGCCAGCCAAAGCTGAGGTTTTTAAGCAGAAAATATTTCACACTGTACCACTTAAATAGGCAAGGACAGGAAATCAAAGAATGTGGCTACCCCACACCTGCAATTACTAACAAATAATAAATTTCAAGCAGCACTAACTGAAGAGTAGAGTCAAAACTTCAAGTTCAGGTAATATTCCTTCAACACAGTTAAAATCAATTTAAATACTGTATTTTTTTGGAAAAAAAAAAAAGTGCAGATAAAGGTACTTAAATTCTCTTATACGTCCAGTTGAATACAACAAGTTCTTAGCCGGCCAAGCTGAGGTTTTTAAGCAGAAAATATTTCACACTGTACCACTTAAATAGGCAAGGACAGGAAATCAAAGAATGTGGCTACCCCCACACCTGCAATTACTAACAAATAATAAAATTCAAGCAGCACTAACTGAAGAGCAGAGTCAAAACTTCCAGTTCAGTTAATATTCCTTCCACGCAGTTAAAATCAATTTAAATACTGTATTATTTGAAAAAAATGCAGATAAAGGTACTTAAATTCTCTTATACGTCCACTAGAATACAGCAGGTTCTTAGCCGACCAAAGCTGAGGGTTATAGCAGAAAATATTTCACACTGTACCACTTAAATAGGAAAGGACAGGAAATCAAAGAATGTGGCTACCCCACACCTGCAATTACTAACAAATAATAAAATTCAAGCAGCACTAACTGAAGAGCAGAGTCAAAACTTACAGTTCAGTTAATATACCTTCAACACAGTAAAATCAATTGAAATACTGTATTATTTGAAAAAAGTGCAGATACAGGTACGTAAATTCTCTTATACGTCCAGTTGAAT
This sequence comes from Protopterus annectens, assembly GCF_019279795.1. Classification (NCBI taxonomy): domain Eukaryota; kingdom Metazoa; phylum Chordata; order Ceratodontiformes; family Protopteridae; genus Protopterus; species Protopterus annectens. Next base: position 306,534,722 of record NC_056740.1, read on the forward strand.
ACAGCAAGTTCTTAGCCGGCCAAAGCTGAGGTTTTAAGCAGAAAATATTTCACACTGTACCACTTAAATAGGCAAGGACAGGAAATCAAAGAATGTGGCTACCACACACCTGCAATTACTAACAAATAATAAAATTCAAGCAGCACTAACTGAAGAGCAGAGTCAAAACTTCCAGTTCAGTTAATATTCCTTCAACACAGTTAAAATCAATTTAAATACTGTATTATTTGAAAAAAGTGCAGATAAAGGTACTTAAATTCTCTTATACGTCCAGTTGAATACAGCAAGTTCTTAGCCGGCCAAAGCTGAGGTTTTAAGCAGAAAATATTTCACACTGTACCACTTAAATAGGCAAGGACAGGAAATCAAAGAATGTGGCTACCCCCACACCTGCAATTACTAACAAATAATAAAATTCAAGCAGCACTAACTGAAGAGCAGAGTCAAAACTTCCAGTTCAGTTAATATTCCTTCAACACAGTTAAAATCAATTTAAATACTGTATTATTTGAAAAAAGTGCAGATAAAGGTACTTAAATTCTCTTATACGTCCAGTTGAATACAGCAAGTTCTTAGCCGGCCAAAGCTGAGGTTTTTAAGCAGAAAATATTTCACACTGTACCACTTAAATAGGCAAGGACAGGAAATCAAAGAATGTGGCTACCCCACACCTGCAATTACTAACAAATAATAAAATTCAAGCAGCACTAACTGAAGAGCAGAGTCAAAACTTCCAGTTCAGTTAATATTCCTTCAACACAGTTAAAATCAATTTAAATACTGTATTATTTGAAAAAAGTGCAGATAAAGGTACTTAAATTCTCTTATACGTCCAGTTGAATACAGCAAGTTCTTAGCCGGCCAAAGCTGAAGGTTTTAAGCAGAAAATATTTCAAACTGTACCACTTAAATAGGCAAGGACAGGAAATCAAAGAATGTGGCTACCCCCACACCTGCAATTACTAACAAATAATAAAATTCAAGCAGCACTAACTGAAGAGCAGAGTCAAAACTTCCAGTTCAGTTAATTTTACTTCAACACAGTTAAATCAATTTAAATACTATATTATTTGAAAAAAGTGCAGATAAAGGTACTTAAATTCTCTTATACGTCCAGTTGAATACAGCAAGATCTTAGCCAGCCAAAGCTGAGGTTTTTAAGCAGAAATTATTTCAAACTGTACCACTTAAATAGGCAAGGACAGGAAATCAAAGAATGTGGCTTACCCCACACCTGCAATTACTAATAAATAATAAAATTCAAGCAGCAATAACTGAAGAGCAGAGTCAAGTCATCCAGTTCAGTTAATAATCACGGAACACTGTTAAAACCAATTTAAATACTGTATTATTTGAAAAGAAGTGCAGATAAAGGCACTTAAATTCTCTTATACGTCCAGATGAATACAGCTAGATGTTAGCCGGCCAAAGCTGAGGTTTTTAAGCAGAAAATATTTCAAACTGTACCACTTAAATAGGCAAGGACAGGAAATCAAAGAATGTGGCTACCCCCACACCTGCAATTACTAAGAAATAATAAAATTCAAGCAGCACTAACTGAAGAGCAGAGTCAAAACTTCCAGTTCAGTTAATAATCATGCAACACAGTTAAATCAATTTAAATCCTGTATTATATGAAAAAAGTGCAGATAAAGGTACTTAAATTCTCTTACACATCCAGTTGAATACAGCTAGATGTTAGCCGGCCAAAGCTGAGGTTTTTAAGCAGAAAATATTTCACACTGTACCACTTAAATAGGCAAGGAAAGGACATCAAAGAATGTGGCTACCCCACACCAGCAATTACTAACAAATAATAAAATTCAAGCAGCACTAACTGAAGAGCAGAGTCAAAACTTCCAGTTCAGTTAATATTCCTTCAACACAGTTAAAATCAATTTAAATACTGTATTTTTTTGAAAAAAGTGCAGATAAAGGTACTTAAATTCTCTTATACGTCCAGTTGAATACAGCTAGTTCTTATCCGGCCAAAGCTGGGGTTTTTAAGCAGAAAATATTTCACACTGTAGCACTTAAATAGGCAAGGACAGGAAATCAAAGAATGTGGCTACCCCCACACCTGCAATTACTAACAAATAATAAAATTCAAGCAGCACTAACTGAAGAGCAGAGTCAAAACTTCCAGTTCAGTTAATATTCCTGCAACACAGTTAAAATCAATTTAAATACTGTATTATTTGAAAAACAAAACTGCAGGTAAAGGTATTTAAATTCTTTTATACGTCCAGTTGAATACAGCTAGTTCTTTGCAGGCCAAAGATGAGGTTTTTAAGCAGAAAATATTACAAACTGTACACTTAAATAGGAGAGGACAGGAAATCAAAGAATGTGGCCACCCCCACACCTGCAATTACTAACAAATAATAAAATTCAAGCAGCACTAACTGAAGAACAGAGTCAAAACTTCCAGTTCAGTTAATGATCATGCAACACAGTTAAATCAATTTAAATACTGTATTATTTGAAAAAAATCCAGATAAAGGTACTTAAATTCTCTTATACGTCCAGTTGAATACAGCAAGATCTTAGCCGGCTAAAGCTGAGGTTTTAAGCAGAAAATATTTCAAACTGTACCACTTAAATAGGCAAGGACAGGAAATCAAAGAATGTGGCTACCCCCACACCTGCAATTACTAACAAATAATAAAATTCAAGCAGCACTAACTGAAGAGCAGAGTCAAAACTTCCAGTTCAGTTAATATTCCTGCAACACAGTAAAATCAATTTAAATACTGTATTATTTGAAAAAAGTGCAGATAAAGGTACTTAAATTCTCTTATACGTCCAGTTGAATACAGCAAGATCTTAGCCGGCCAAAGCTGAGGATTTTAAGCAGAAAATATTTCAAACTGTACCACTTAAATAGGCAAGGACAGGAAATCAAAGAATGTGGCTACCCCCACACCTGCAATTACTAACAAATAATAAAATTCAAGCAGCACTAACTGAAGAGCAGAGTCAAAACTTCCAGTTCAGTTAATATTCCTTCAACACAGTTAAATCAATTTAAATACTGTATTATTTGAAAAAAAGTGCAGATAAAGGTACTTAAATTCTCTTATACGTCCAGTTGAATACAGCAAGATCTTAGCCGGCCAAAGCTGAGGGTTTTAAGCAGAAAATATTTCACACTGTACCACTTAAATAGGCAAGGACAGGAAATCAAAGAATGTGGCTACCCCACACCTGCAATTACTAACAAATAATAAAATTCAAGCAGCACTAACTGAAGAGCAGAGTCAAAACTTCCAGTTCAGTTAATATTCCTTCAACACAGTTAAAACCAATTTAAATACTGTATTATTTGAAAAAAGTGCAGATAAAGGTAGTTAAATTCTCTTATACGTCCAGTTGAATACAGCAAGTTCTTAGCCGGCCAAAGCTGAGGTTTTTAAGCAGAAAATATTTCACACTGTACCACTTAAATAGGCAAGGACAGGAAATCAAAGAATGTGGCTACCCCACACCTGCAATTACTAACAAATAATAAAATTCAAGAAGCACTAACTGAAGAACAGAGTCAAAACTTCCAGTTCAGTTAATATTCCTTCCACACAGTTAAAATCAATTTAAATACTGTATTATTTGAAAAAAGTGCAGATAAAGGTACTTAAATTCTCTTATACATCCAGTTGAATACAGCTAGATCTTTGCAGGCCAAAGATGAGGTTTTTAAGCAGAAAATATTACAAACTGTACACTTAAATAGGAGAGGACAGGAAATCAAAGAATGTGGCCACCCCCACACCTGCAATTACTAACAAATAATAAAATTCAAGCAGCACTAACTGAAGAACAGAGTCAAAACTTCCAGTTCAGTTAATAATCATGCAACACAGTTAAATCAATTTAAATACTGTATTATTTGAAAAAAATCCAGATAAAGGTACTTAAATTCTCTTATACGTCCAGTTGAATACAGCAAGATCTTAGCCGGCTAAAGCTGAGGTTTTAAGCAGAATATATTTAAAACTGTACCACTTAAATAGGCAAGGGCAGGAAATCAAAGAATGTGGCTACCCCACACCTGCAATTACTAAGAAATAATAAAATTCAAGAAGCACTAACTGAAGAACAGAGTCAAAACTTCAAGTTCAGTTAATAATCATGCAACACATTTAAATCAGTTTAAATACTGTATTATATAAACAAATGCAGATAAAGGTACTTAAATTCTCTTATACGTCCAGTTGAATACAGCAAGTTCTTAGCCGGCCAAAGCTGAGGTTTTTAAGCAGAAAATATTTCACACTGTACCACTTAAATAGGCAAGGACAGGAAATCAAAGAATGTGGCTACCCCACACCTGCAATTACTAACAAATAATAAAATTCAAGCAGCACTAACTGAAGAGCAGAGTCAAAACTTCCAGTTCAGTTAATATTCCTTCAACACAGTTAAATACTGTATTATTTGAAAAAAAGTGCAGATAAAGGTATTTAAATTCTCTTATACATCCATTTGAATACAGCAAGTTCTTAGCCGGCCAAAGCTGAGGTTTTTAAGCAGAAAATATTTCAAACTGTACCACTTAAATAGGCAAGGACAGGAAATCAAAGAATGTGGCTACCCCCACACCTGCAATTACTAACAAATAATAAAATTCAAGCAGCACTAACTGAAGAGCAGAGTCAAAACTTCCAGTTCAGTTAATATTCCTCCCACACAGTTAAAATCAATTTAAATACTATATTATTTGAAAAAAGTGCAGATAAAGGTACTTAAATTCTCTTATACGTCCAGTTGAATACAGCAAGATCTTAGCCAGCCAAAGCTGAGGTTTTTAAGCAGGAAATATTTCAAACTGTACCACTTAAATAGGCAAGGACAGGAAATCAAAGAATGTGGCTACCCACACACCTGCAATTACTAACAAATAATAAAATTCAAGCAGCACTAACTGAAGAGCAGAGTCAAAACTTCCAGTTCAGTTAATATTCCTTAAACACAGTTAAAATCAATTTAAATACTGTATTATTTGAAAAAAGTGCAGATAAAGGTACTTAAATACTCTTATACGTCCAGTTGAATACAGCAAGTTCTTAGCCGCCAAAGCGAGGTTTTTAAGCAGAAAATATTTCACACTGTACCACTTAAATAGGCAAGGACAGGAAATCAAAGAATGTGGCTACCCCCACACCTGCAATTACTAACAAATAATAAAATTCAAGCAGCACTAACTGAAGAGCAGAGTCAAAACTTCCAGTTCAGTTAATATTCCTTCAACACAGTTAAAATCAATTTAAATACTGTATTATTTGAAAAAAGTGCAGATAAAGGTACTTAAATTCTCTCATACGTCCAATTGAATACAGCAAGTTCTTAGCCGGCCAAAGCTGAGGATTTAAGCAGAAAATATTTCACACTGTACCACTTAAATAGGCAAGGACAGGAAATCAAAGAATGTGGCTACCCCCACACCTGCAATTACTAACAAATAATAAAATTCAAGCAGCACTAACTGAAGAGCAGAGTCAAAACTTCCAGTTCAGTTAATATTCCTTCAACACAGTTAAATCAATTTAAATACTGTATTATTTGAAAAAAGTGCAGATAAAGGTACTTAAATTCTCTTATACGTCCAGTTGAATACAGCAAGTTCTTAGCCGGCCAAAGCTGAGGTTTTTAAGCAGAAAATATTTCAAACTGTACCACTTAAATAGGCAAGGACAGGAAATCAAAGAATGTGGCTACCCCACACCTGCAATTACTAACAAATAATAAAATTCAAGCAGCACTAACTGAAGAGCAGAGTCAAAACTTCCAGTTCAGTTAATATTCCTCCCACACAGTTAAAATCAATTTAAATACTGTATTTTTTTGAAAAAAAAAAGTGCAGATAAAGGTACTTAAATTCTCTTATACGTCCAGTTGAATACAGCAAGTTCTTAGCCGGCCAAAGCTGAGGTTTTAAGCAGAAAATATTTCACACTGTACCACTTAAATAGGCAAGGACAGGAAATCAAAGAATGTGGCTACCCCCACACCTGCAATTACTAACAAATAATAAAATTCAAGCAGCACTAACTGAAGAGCAGAGTCAAAACTTCCAGTTCAGTTAATATTCCTTCAACACAGTTAAATCAATTTAAATACTGTATTATTTGAAAAAAGTGCAGATAAAGGTACTTAAATTCTCTTATACGTCCAGTTGAATACAGCAAGATCTTAGCCGGCCAAAGCTGAGGTTTTTAGCAGAAAATATTTCACACTGTACCACTTAAATAGGCAAGGACAGGAAATCAAAGAATGTGGCTACCCCCACACCTGCAATTACTAACAAATAATAAAATTCAAGCAGCACTAACTGAAGAGCAGAGTCAAAACTTCCAGTTCAGTTAACATTCCTTCCACACAGTTAAAATCAATTTAAATGCTGGATTATTTGAAAAAAGTGCAGATAAAGGTACTTAAATTCTCTTATACGTCCAGTTGAATACAGCAAGTTCTTAGCCGGCCAATGCTGAGGTTTTAAGCAGAAAATATTTCACACTGTACCACTTAAATAGGCAACGACAGGAAATCAAAGAATGTGGCTACCCCACACCTGCAATTACTAACAAATAATAAAATTCAAGCAGCACTAACTGAAGAGCAGAGTCAAAACTTCCAGTTCAGTTAATATTCCTTAAACACAGTTAAAATCAATTTAAATACTGTATTATTTGAAAAAAGTGCAGATAAAGGTACTTAAATTCTCTTATACGTCCAGTTGAATACAGCAAGTTCTTAGCCGGCCAAAGCTGAGGTTTTAAGCAGAAAATATTTCACACTGTACCACTTAAATAGGCAAGGACAGGAAATCAAAGAATGTGGCTACCCCCACACTTGCAATTACTAACAAATAATAAAATTCAAGCAGCACTAACTGAAGAGCAGAGTCAAAACTTCCAGTTCAGTTAATATTCCTTCCACACAGTTAAAATCAATTTAAATACTGTATTATTTGGGGGGAAAAAAGTGCAGATAAAGGTACTTAAATTCTCTTATACGTCCAGTTGAATACAGCAAGTTCTTAGCCGGCCAAAGCTGAGGTTTTTAAGCAGAAAATATTTCAAACTGTACCACTTAAATAGGCGAGGACTGGAAATCAAAGAATGTGGGTACCCCTCACCTGCAATTACTAACAAATAATAAAATTTAAGCAGCACTAACTGAAGAGCAGAGTCAAAACTTCCAGTTCAGTTAATAATCATGCAACACAGTTAAATCAATTTAGATACTGTATTATTTGAAAAAAAGTGCAGATAAAGGTACTTAAATTCTCTTATACGTCCAGTTGAATACAGCTAGATGTTAGCCGGCCAAAGCTGAGGTTTTTAAGCAGAAAATATTTCAAACTGTACCACTTAAATAGGCAAGGACAGGAAATCAAAGAATGTGGCTACACCTGCAATTACTAACAAATAATAAAATTCAAGCAGCACTAACTGAAGAGCAGAGTCAAAACTTCCAGTTCAGTTAATAATCACGCAACACAGTTAAATCAATTTAAATACTGTATTATTTAAAAAGAAGTGCAGATAAAGGTACTTAAATTCTCTTATACGTCCAGTTGAATACAAGTAGATGTTAGCTGGCCAAAGCTGAGGTTTTTAAGAAGAAAATATTTCAAACTGTACTACTTAAATAGGCAAGGACAGGAAATCAAAGAATGTGGCTACACCCACACCTGCAATTACTAACAAATAATAAAATTCAAGCAGCACTAACTGAAGAGCAGAGTCAAAACTTCCAGTTCAGTTAATAATCATGCAACACAGTTAAAATCAATTTAAATACTGTATTATTTGAAAAAAGTGCAGATAAAGGTACTTAAATTCTCTTATACGTCCAGTTGAATACACCAAGTTCTTAGCCGGCCAAAGCTGAGGTTTTAAGCAGAAAATATTTCAAACTGTACCACTTAAATAGGCAAGGACAGGAAATCAAAGAATGTGGCTACCCCCACACCTGCAATTACTAACAAATAATAAAATTCAAGCAGCACTAACTGAAGAGCAGAGTCAAAACTTCCAGTTCAGTTAATATTCCTTCAACACAGTTAAAATCAATTTAAATACTGTATTATTTGAAAAAAGTGCAGATAAAGGTACTTAAATTCTCTTATACGTCCAGTTGAATACAGCAAGTTCTTAGCCGGCCAAAGCTGAGGTTTTAAGCAGAAAATATTTCACACTGTACCACTTAAATAGGCAAGGACAGGAAATCAAAGAATGTGGCTACCCCCACACCTGCAATTACTAACAAATAATAAAATTCAAGCAGCACTAACTGAAGAGCAGAGTCAAAACTTCCAGTTCAGTTAATATTCCTTCAACACAGTTAAAATCAATTTAAATACTGTATTATTTGAAAAAAGTGCAGATAAAGGTACTTAAATTCTCTTATACGTCCAGTTGAATACAGCAAGTTCTTAGCCGGCCAAAGCTGAGGTTTTAAGCAGAGAATATTTTACACTGTACCACTTAAATAGGCAAGGACAGGAAATCAAAGAATGTGGCTACCCCACACCTGCAATTACTAACAAATAATAAAATTCAAGCAGCACTAACTGAAGAGCAGAGTCAAAACTTCCAGTTCAGTTAATATTCCTTCAACACAGTTAAAATCAATTTAAATACTGTATTATTTGAAAAAAGTGCAGATAAAGGTACTTAAATTCTCTTATACGTCCAGTTGAATACAGCAAGTTCTTAGCCGGCCAAAGCTGAGGTTTTTAAGCAGAAAATATTTCACACTGTACCACTTAAATAGGCAAGGACAGGAAATCAAAGAATGTGGCTACCCCACACCTGCAATTACTAACAAATAATAAAATTCAAGCAGCGCTAACTGAAGAGCAGAGTCAAAACTTCCAGTTCAGTTAATATTCCTTCAACACAGTTAAAATCAATTTAAATACTGTATTATTTGAAAAAAGTGCAGATAAAGGTACTTAAATTCTCTTATACATCCAGTTGAATACAGCAAGTTCTTAGCCGGCCAAAGCTGAGGTTTTTAAGCAGAAAATATTTCACACTGTACCACTTAAATAGGCAAGGACAGGAAATCAAAGAATGTGGCTACCCCACACCTGCAATTACTAACAAATCGTAAAATTCAAGCAGCACTAACTGAAGAGCAGAGTCAAAACTTCCAGTTCAGTTAATATTCCTTCCACACAGTTAAAATCAACTTAAATACTGAATTATTTGAAAAAAGTGCAGATAAAGGTACTTAAATTCTCTTATACGTCCAGTTGAATACAACAAGTTCTTAGCCGGCCAAAGCTGAGGTTTTTAAGCAGAAAATATTTCACACTGTACCACTTAAATAGGCAAGGACAGGAAATCAAAGAATGTGGCTACCCCCACACCTGCAATTACTAACAAATAATAAAATTCAAGCAGCACTAACTGAAGAGCAGAGTCAAAACTTCCAGTTCAGTTAATATTCCTGCAACACAGTAAAATCAATTTAAATACTGTATTATTTGAAAAAAAGTGCAGATAAAGGTACTTAAATTCTCTTATACGTCCAGTTGAATACAGCAAGTTCTTAGCCGGCCAAAGCTGAGGTTTTTAAGCAGAAAATATTTCACACTGTACCACTTAAATAGGCAAGGACAGGAAATCAAAGAATGTGGCTACCCCACACCTGCAATTACTAACAAATAATAAAATTCAAGCAGCACTAACTGAAGAGCAGAGTCAAAACTTCCAGTTCAGTTAATATTCCTTCAACACAGTTAAATCAATTTAAATACTGTATTATTTGAAAAAAAGTGCAGATAAAGGTACTTAAATTCTCTTATACGTCCAGTTGAATACAGCAAGATCTTAGCCGGCCAAAGCTGAGGTTTTGAAGCAGAAAATATTTCACACTGTACCACTTAAATAGGCAAGCACAGGAAATCAAAGAATGTGGCTACCCCACACCTGCAATTACTAACAAATAATAAAATTCAAGCAGCACTAACTGAAGAGCAGAGTCAAAACTTCCAGTTCGGTTAATATTCCTTCCACACAGTTAAAGTCAATTTAAATACTGTATTATTTGAAAAAAGTGCAGATAAAGGTACTTAAATTCTCTTATACGTCCAGTTGAATACAGCAAGTTCTTAGCCGGCCAAAGCTGAGGTTTTTAAGCAGAAAATATTTCACACTGTACCACTTAAATAGGCAAGGACAGGAAATCAAAGAATGTGGCTACCCCCACACCTGCAATTACTAACAAATAATAAAATTCAAGCAGCACTAACTGAAGAGCAGAGTCAAAACTTCCAGTTCAGTTAATATTCCTTAAACACAGTTAAAATCAATTTAAATACTGTATTATTTGAAAAAAGTGCAGATAAAGGTACTTAAATTCTCTTATACGTCCAGTTGAATACAACAAGTTCTTAGCCGGCCAAAGCTGAGGTTTTTAAGCAGAAAATATTTCACACTGTACCACTTAAATAGGCAAGGACAGGAAATCAAAGAATGTGGCTACCCCCACACCTGCAATTACTAACAAATAATAAAATTCAAGCAGCACTAACTGAAGAGCAGAGTCAAAACTTCCAGTTCAGTTAATATTCCTTCCACACAGTTAAAATCAATTTAAATACTGTATTATTTGGGGGGGAAAAAGTGCAGATAAAGGTACTTAAATTCTCTTATACGTCCAGTTGAATACAACAAGTTCTTAGCCGGCCAAAGCTGAGGTTTTTAAGCAGAAAATATTTCACACTGTATCACTTAAATAGACAAGGACAGGAAATCAAAGAATGTGTCTACCCCCACACCTGCAATTACTAACAAATAATAAAATTCAAGCAGCACTAACTGAAGAGCAGAGTCAAAACTTCCAGTTCAGTTAATATTCCTTCCACACAGTTAAAATCAATTTAAATACTGTATTTTTTCGATGGATAAAGTGCAGATAAAGGTACTTAAATTCTCTTATACGTCCAGTTGAATACAGCAAGTTCTTAGCCGGCCAAAGCTGAGGTTTTTAAGCAGAAAATATTTCACACTGTACCACTTAAATAGGCAAGGACAGGAAATCAAAGAATGTGGCTACCCCACACCTGCAATTACTAACAAATAATAAAATTCAAGCAGCACTAACTGAAGAGCAGAGTCAAAACTTCCAGTTCAGTTAATATTCCTTCAACACAGTTAAAATCAATTTAAATACTGTATTATTTAAAAAAGTGCAGATAAAGGTACTTAAATTCTCTTATACGTCCAGTTGAATACAACAAGTTCTTAGCCGGCCAAAGCTGAGGTTTTTAAGCAGAAAATATTTCACACTGTACCACTTAAATAGGCAAGGACAGGAAATCAAAGAATGTGGCTACCCCACACCTGCAATTACTAACAAATAATAAAATTCAAGCAGCACTAACTGAAGAGCAGAGTCAAAACTTCCAGTTCAGTTAATAATCCTTCCACACAGTTAAAATCAATTTAAATACTGTATTATTTGAAAAAAGTGCAGATAAAGGTACTTAAATTCTCTTATACGTCCAGTTGAATACAGCTAGATGTTAGCCGGCCAAAGCTGAGGTTTTTAAGCAGAAAATATTTCAAACTGTACCACTTAAATAGGCAAGGACAGGAAATCAAAGAATGTGGCTACCCCCACACCTGCAATTACTAACAAATAATAAAATTCAAGCAGCAGTAACTGAAGAGCAGAGTCAAGTCATCCAGTTCAGTTAATAATCACGCAACACCGTTAAAACCAATTTAAATACTGTATTATTTGAAAAGAAGTGCAGATAAAGGTACTTAAATTCTCTTATACGTCCAATTGAATACAGCTATATCTAAGCCGGCCAAAGCAGAGGTTTTAAGCAGAAAATATTTCAAACTGTACCACTTAAATAGGCAAGGACAGGAAATCAAAGAATGTGGCTACCCCACACCTGCAATTACTAACAAATAATAAAATTCAAGCAGCACTAACTGAAGAGCAGAGTCAAAACTTCCAGTTCAGTTAATATTCCTTCAACACAGTTAAATCAATTTAAATACTGTTTTCTTTCAAAAAAAAAGTGCAGATAAAGGTACTTAAATTCTCTTATACGTCCAGTTGAATACAACAAGTTCTTAGCCGGCCAAAGCTGAGGTTTTTAAGCAGAAAATATTTCACACTGTACCACTTAAATAGGCAAGGACAGGAAATCAAAGAATGTGGCTACCCCCACACCTGCAATTACTAACAAATAATAAAATTCAAGCAGCACTAACTGAAGAGCAGAGTCAAAACTTCCAGTTCAGTTAATATTCCTTCCACACAGTTAAAATCAATTTAAATACTGTATTATTTGAAAAAAAGTGCAGATAAAGGTACTTAAATTCTCTTATACATCCATTTGAATACAGCTAGATATTAGCTGGCCAAAGCTGAGGTTTTTCAGTTTCCTCCTGTCTTAATCGTTCTGCGAAAACAGTGCACGTCTTGGGCTGTGCTGAAAATGTACCCATTAACACTGACTTTCAAAACTCATTTAGATAATCAACAACCTCTATTGCTGACAATTTTCGCAATCATGTTCACACCTTTTTTCCTCTAACACTGTTCACAGCCAGTTTATATTTTACCCCTCCCTTCTACCACTTATGTGAATGTCATATCTAATTCTATGCTTAGATTCCTCGCAACACATCATTAAACGAAACTTCACCTAAAAGTCAAGTTTTTTTCCAAAAAGTTTTTTCCTTCCATGTAAATTAAACAATTCACATGCAGAAATAAAACATAACTATGCTTGCCTTTCTTTCCTGCATCTGTCTCATCTGTTACATCACAACAGCTACTAAGAGTGGCACACTAATTGTTAGGTTAGTTTTCCCAATAACACAGTTATTAAGAAAGCAATGACATTTGTGCCTTATCAGTTACAGATTGCGAACATCACACCTCAGGTAAGTGTAGCCTAGAGTCTGAACAAAATCAGGGCTTTCAAGCTTAGTTTTATTACAGGGAAAGACATTTGCATCTGAAAACTAAGTGCCACAAAGAAAGAAAATGTTAATCGAACTTCTTACTTTCAGTCAGCATGATTTTGCATTTTTTCTACACTAATTTCTGCATAAGTGCAGGCTTCTTCTGGAATTTGAGAAAGATCAACATCAAAGACTAATTCTAGCTACAATATTTAGTACTGTGAATGCAACAAACCGTTACAGCCCACGTAACACCTATTAATCACAGGGGTCTGATCTCTCACACTTGAACTACAGTTGTTACTTTGAAAAGAAAAATTAATTCTGCTACATTTTTAAGCTGGTCAACCAAACAATCCTTAAAATGCTACAACAGAGATGACCACTACTGAAAATCAAAGGAAGCAAAGTAATTAAAAAGAGATTGATGCTGATAGTGAAAAGTAAGCAGTCACAGTAATGTTATCAACTGATGAGAGAAAACTACAGTAAATGATCCTCATCTTAATGATTTTTTGTCTCTCTACAGTCAATGGCTTTGCCTTCCTCATGTCATGTTAAAATGACAGCCATGGCAGCCTCCATGAGATCATTTAGGGGTATAAAATTAGAAAATAACAGTACACATTTACTTTGATACAAACGCATTAGCAATGCAAAAAAGTTTAAGAGTTGTTGAAAAATATTTTTCAGTTTTTGGGTGCGGTTCACCTTTAATTTGTCCTCATCTAGTTCTCTTACTCGTATCAGGTGTCATCATAGAAGTCCTCTGGCAGACTCATTAAATCCTGCTTTTCACATAAAATATGTATGGGATCTCCACTGTCTTAATTCTTCCCGCTCATATTTTGTGGCTTGCCTAACTGCAACAACTGGTCTCGCTCCTCTTCAGCATTCCACTCTGCTCTGAAACATACATCCTATCCAGTCTTGCTCAAAAGTTACATTGTGGTGAATGCATTAAGATAGCCTTTGTTTCTCTCCAAAAGAAATCTTCATTCCAAACACCTTCATATACTTTCCCAAGAATCTCACCTGTCTTGAAGTTTATTTCTTAGACCCACCGGATATCTTTACAATCAATTATATTCCCATTCCTGGCCAACATTACTTGTTGTTGGGCTAGGAATTCCCTTAATTTCCTCAGTGATCTTAGGAAGAATATACACATCATCAACATAATTCTACTCTTCCCACTTTCCTTCAACTATGATGTAGCTGCAAACAAAAAGCTGTTGCCAGAATCATGAACTTACTAAACCTTTTGCAAATATGCATCAGATTATAAAATAGTAATGATTCAAATCGCAAATTTTTAATAAAAATATGGTAATTGTATCTTTTGTGGTAATGTTAAAACAGTTAATGCTTACTTTCCTCAGAATCTTGGTTCCATGTCAGAATGAAACAAATCCATTTATATTTATTATATTATACTAAAACTACCTACGCCAAAAGTGACAATCCCAAGCTTCAAATCCCCACCAAACTCTTAACTCCAATCAATGTGCAGAAATGTACATCACCACAATATACCAGAATATAACAAGATGCATAGATGTAGCTATACTGTGTAGGAACAAGCACAGGACAAACCTCAGAAACAAACCTACATTGTGGAACCATAATATAAACAATCTTTACAATAAAAGGAAAAGAATTTTCACCCGAAGATTAATTCCCAGAATGATAGAAACCTCATCACTGTAGTAAAAGTCAAGAGCTTGATATAAATCCACCAAAGCAAAGTTTGAAGATAAAATAGCTACCCAAGCAAAAAACAACCAAATGGCCTTTTTAATCTTCTGTAATCTCATAGGTTTATTGCAACAATATGCTGAACTGATTGTGAACGATCATACATACACTAAGGCTGTAGATAGTGAACCTACTGCAGATAAATTTGGCTCTAACTTGAACCTTCTCTTCCCTCCATCTGTCCATCAATATATACCTGAAACTGACTTGTCTCCAGATATCACTCAAGCCCAAATCCTAAAAGTGCTATCAAAAGCTATAAACACTGCATCAATGGTTCCGGGCAATATCCCTGGATGGATCTGAAACAGCATGAGGCATTTTGACTCTCAAACACTATTCAACCTCAGCCTCCAAACAGGTTTTGTAACTTGCATATGGAGAACAGCTACAGTCATTCCCCTGCAAAAGGGAGGACCTTCTGCAAACCCAGGTAATTACAAACTCAAGTCTGACCAGCATCACCTGCAAAGCCATGGAAAAACTTATGAAACTAATCAGGACATGGGGAACCTTCAAACACTGGACCAGCCTCAATTTGGATTACTCAAGGGCAGGGCAAGCTTACTCAACCTGGTGGACTTTTTTGAAAAAGTTACAAAAACAATGAATGAAGACAAAATGATATACACTGCATACCTCAACCTGGTCATAGCTTTTGACAATCCCCCAACTCAAGCATAGCAGAAAAGCTGAATAATCTACGAATAAACCCCTATTGGCACCTTCTGGATTGCAAATGGATCACAGTTAGGATGCAGGAAATCCAAATAGGGGAAGTTACCTCCACAAAGAAACTAGTCGCCAGTGCAGTCCCCCAGGGTCTGTGCTGGGACCTCTCATCATTTA
>NC_056740.1:306867772-306880272 GCF_019279795.1 Protopterus annectens
GTTTAGACTTCTAGCATTGAGTAGCATTACCCTCAGATTTTGCTTGTTTGTACCTGTTACGGTAGTGAATTTGTCATTTGAACCTTGCCTAAAAAAAGGCAGTATAGGGCTGGCAATAGCCTTTGCCAGTATCTGGAATCCCAAGGGTGACAGGTGCAGGCCATCTCTGGCAAAGTATCCTGGTCTGTCGATCATGTCATCCCAGGCAGACGGATACGGTATTCCCTTAGAATGACACCAGAAGCTTAGCCAGTTGTTGAAGTCAATCATTTTGTCCTTTTACTGTGGTATCATTCTGGGTGATGGCAGGATGCTACTCAGGGCAAGGGTCATACCTGCCTGGGCCACAAGATTGGAGAGCTCCTCCATGTTTCTTTTCATGTATTCCAGGGATGTACGTCTCAGGTCATTCACACCAACATGGACAATGACAGAGTCATATTTGTACTTGTGGAGTGACCTGAGTGCGTGCATTATGTGGCGGATCCTGGCACCCGACCGGCAGCTGACCGTAACTTTCTCTTTGTTTAGCCTGGTGAGTGGAACATCAGTGTGCCTGATAATTGAGTCATCTATGACTAGAGTGTTGGGTATGTTATGCCTTATGGGCTGTAGTTGACTGGCGCACTGAGTATGTGGGCTATGTGTCATTTGAGTTGTGTTGTGGTGTAGAGGTTGCTTGCATTTCTGCTTTGGATTGATTCGGTTGTTGGGCAGATTTTTATTGAGAGCCTCCGTGAATGTAGGCGTGTGTTGTGTGCTCCTGTGTGGGTTTGTTTTGGTGGTGTAGGTTTTGAGGGGCTATGTGATGAGTGTTGTGTGGTGCAAGTGTTTACCTCCTCCTCTTGACTGTCTAGTCCAGTTTTCGGTGAAGAAAGCTTTGTTTCCAGTTTGGTTATATAAACGCATCTCTCACAGGTCGTAGTGTTTGGTGGTAGGGTTGTCTGTGTACATGAGGCAATTGCTGCATTGCCCCAAGATGCCCAGATTCATTAGGTAGACAGGAGAAAACACCAGGAGCTGACCTTTAGACATGCCTGGATAGGTGCTTATATATTAAG
The DNA here is from genome assembly GCF_019279795.1 of Protopterus annectens. Taxonomy (NCBI): domain Eukaryota; kingdom Metazoa; phylum Chordata; order Ceratodontiformes; family Protopteridae; genus Protopterus; species Protopterus annectens. The sequence goes on from NC_056740.1 coordinate 306,868,834, forward strand.
TACTAAAAACTGTTTTCCTCTAGACAAGTGAGGAAAGTTGAGTGTTGTAGTAATTTGTAGCTTATTTAGTGCTTACGAGTTTTGAACAAGTGCTGAGCTCAAAGAAACAAATTTGAGTGCTAAAACTAAAAAGCTAGCTAGTTGCAAGGGAAAATTTGAAGAGCAGCCTTTATGGCGCCAGGAATAGTTTAACCCTAGTCAAGCCGGGTGGGGGGGCTCAGGACTTGCAAACAGTCCTGGATACAGCAAATCTGTATCTGGACTAGACGTGTTACAGGAAATGGAGGAAACAAGCTTAGCTTTTTTTTTTTTTCCAAGTAAAGTGGAAATGGAGAAAGCTGGAACAGAAGTTAATTCAAGGTTTAGAATCTGAATGGGTTGGCCTTCACAAATGTTCTCTTTATTAGATTGAATGAACCAATGACTGGGAGGAGTGTCACAGCTCAGATATACAGTATGGGTGGGCAACTGCAAAGCCACCAAGTATAAGAACACCACAACACTAGGAAGGGTGGGTGGGAAACTATTACGGCTCTTAGCTGTAGCCACTAAATGAAAGTTTTTAAACAGATGAAGGAGCAAGCAGACTGTAGAGAATGCATTTAACTGCAAATAGACTAGACTAGAACAGAGAAACCTCAAAAAATCAAAAATTCACAGAAAAGCTCGGCTAGAGCACTCTCAAACAGAAAATACAACTCTCAGTATGAAAAAGCAGTTTACAGTTGAGTAATTCAGTAAACATTCAGTTAGGGTAATGAAACATTATCTAGCAATGAAAAATACAGTTAAAACAGTACATAAATCCAGTGAAACTGTAAAAAAAAAGCTTTATAACAGTGCAAAATGTAGGAGATTACTGTATAACACAATTATAAGCATTTCGGAAGAGCAGTTTAATGATTTAAGTGCAAGAAATAACTTGTCCTGCTCTTGGAATCTTAAGGAATGTCTGCTTAGTTTCCGTAATGAAATAGCGTCCACAGCCAATACAAGCACAGCCTTTTCCAGGCACAGGGTTAATATACCACTAAGGATGGAAGAGCTAGAAGATCATATGATGTATATATATATGTGTGTGTGTGTGTGTTTGTGTGTGTGTGTGTATGTGTATATATATATATATATATATATATATATATATATATATATATATATATATATATATATATATGTGTGTGTGTGTGTGTGTGTGTGTATATATATATATATATATATATATATATATATATATATATATATATATATATATATATATAATATGTGTATATATAGGTTCATAGGTTGGTACTAGGCTATCGGCCCTAGGGCCTATACAAGCCCAGCCTTAACAAATCCCTGGCTATTTCTTCACGCACTATTTACTTCCTGGACCCCTGTCTAGCAGGGTGACTGACATGATCCCCGGGGTGAATTTCCTTTCTGCCATCCAATCGTCAAGGTTCCTTTTGAAGAGGGCCAAAGAGATGCTCTGCTTGACATGTATGGGCAGTCTTTTCCAGACTCTCAGGGGAGTCTCTGGGTCAGGAATCTGTCCCTGCAGCATGTTTTGTTTATTGTGATTATTGATGAATTGCTGACAGAAGAACTGAAGATGAAAAACACACGAACACAGTTGAGTAAAAAGCAGAACACCTTTATCCAACACAAAGCTTTCGGGACAACTCCCTTTTTCAATGATTGACACAAGGTGCAGTTACATTCACATTTAAATACACCCACCACACATCACATGACCTGCAGCCAAGGTCATATGATCAACTGCATCAGTATTTAATATATCTATTGGCATTTTTACTAAATAGTATAAAATTCAAACCCTTATATATATACATATAAATATACATCTATTCTTATATATAAAAAAAGTATAATATATCTCAACACTCAAAAATTCATCTACTCAACACTCACATCTTGCTTAATGTACATAAAATTATAAAATAATTATTTATTCAGTACTAAAAAATTCCTACAGCAAAAAACATGACCAAATCCATGTTACCTAAACATTAATCATTTCAAACAATTATGCTGCAGCTTTACTAAAATTGGTTTTATTGACACAGCTGCATTTAAGCCAGGTTCAGTGTCTGCTGACAATCGCACTATCCACTCATATTCCCTTACTTCTAGTTGATTGCATATGTCACCCCCTCTTAAAGTCTTAAATAACATATCTATAGCTCTAAATTTAAACATATGTCCAATACCACTTTCTTTTATATGTTTATATAAAGCATTTGTCTCACATTGCCTCCTAATGCAGGACTTGTGTTCAATTATACGATCCCTCAACCTTCTCGTTGTCATCCCCACATAAAAAGATGAACATGCTACACAAGTTGCTATATATACAACATAGCAAGAGGCACATGTTGCCAATCCATTAAAATTGTAGCGTTTATTAGTAACAGGATGTTGAAATATATTGTTGTTTAATGAACTACCATCTTGGGCTGGCATTATATCAATGCAACAACTACAATTGTAGCAACATGTAGTGCCTCTGGTTCTTCCTTCAGGTTGTAGGGTGGAAGGATGTGAAAAATCCTTATAACATAAGAATGACTTCAAGGACCTTTTATTCCTATAAGCAAATGAGGGTGTGGTTCCTACAACTGCTCTTACATCATCCTGTGCTAAGAGTATTTTCTAGTATCTATTTATAACTCTTCTAACTATATGTGTTTTCATGTTATATGACGTTATGAACCTCAGTTTACCATCACCTCTCGTTCTCTCCAACTCATTGCTAACACTATTATCAGGTAGACATATAGGTTTGTAGGTCGTCGTTCTATTATTCTTAACTAAATCTCTCATACTATCTACTAACTTCTGTGGGTACCCACTAGCTATAAAGTCACCACATGTTTCATCTAATTGTTTTACAAAATTCTCTTCAGTATTATTAAGTCTACTAATTCTTATCAACTGGGCCTTCACTATGCCCTTGAAAACATGGGGGGCATGCATACTTGATGCTTCTAAATAACGCCCAGACGAAACCTCTTTTTTATATACAGTGGTAACAAATTTGTTATCATTTATTTTCAAATTTATATCCAGAAAATTCACACTACTTTGTGAACATTCCATTTTGAAATTCAAAAAGGATGTTGTATTGTTTATATAGGTATTAAAATTTAACAAATCCATATGGGTACCTTTCCAAATGAGAAAGCAGTCATCCACAAACCTTTGATAAAATTGGACCCCATCATTTATAAAGCCACTATCATTAAACAGGTATGTTCTTTCCCACTGGTATAGGACTATGTTAGCAAACGTGTTAGATATGGGAGTACCCATAGCCACACCTGTTAGTTGTACATAATGTTGTTCATTAAAAATAAATACATTATTCCTCAGCACTACGTCTAGTAACATGCAAATGTTATCAGAATGTCTAGATGTAAAGCCTGAGTGCTGTGTAAGAAAATCACGTACAGACTCTACACCATAATCAATGGGAATCACAGTGAACAAAGAGGCTATATCCAGCACAGCCATATACATATTCCCATTTTCCCAAAGCATATCTTTCATATCAACTTGCCATCTGTTTAGTTTCATTAAGAAATCTGTTGTATCTTTAATAACAGTAGTGCAAATAGATAACAAGGGTTGCAGTTGTTTTTGCAAATACAAAGAGATAGGCTCCGTGACCCATCCTTTGCCAGAAACAATTGGTCTCATGGGTGGATTCTCCTTGATGTTCTTCGTTCCACATTGCTGCAGTCCTAACTATTGGGGTAGTCCGCTGTCCAGTCGGCCCGAATACCAAAGTATAAGGCTGACGTCGGTCAGGGCGCATTAGACTGACGTCAGAACGTCAGGGTACTAATGCGCATGACCGACGCCATATCCTCAGTCTTTTTTGCCGCATGGTCCGATGCAGAAGCAGTTTTGCGAGTGCAGGTTGGCGTTCTGAAATTTTCTGAAGTCGGAGTTTCAGACCGAATCAAAGTTGGCTAAGTACCCCGTTGGGGAACATTTTGGTTTTTTCTTGCCTCAGTATTTAACCGGATGTCAGAAAAAGTGAATAACTGTATTTCTTGTGGGAAACAGATACCTCATAGGGATTACCATACCTTGTGTATACCTTGTTTAGGGCCTGAGCACGACGTTGTTGGATGCCGCTCTTGTGCTAGATTTAACAAACGCACTATTAAGAGAAGGTTAGACTGTGCCAGGTTAGTGTTTGGGAAGCGTTGCAATTATAAAATGCCGTCGGATGCTCCGACGCCCGCTTCGTCCAAAAAGCGCAAGGACAAAACAGCAAAGCCTAGGGTTGATGAACCGGCAGTCCCAGACGTCGGTTCTTTAGAAGGCTCAGTGGAGCCAGAGGTTTTACCAGGAGTTTCTTTGGAGTCTCAGGCAGAGACTTTACTGTTACAGGATGTGCCTTCTCAGGAAGTAGGCCAGGCTGAAGGGGCTTCTCAGGTAACTGTTCTTCCCTCTCTTCCCAAGGTAGTTAGAGCCTCTCCTTCTGTTTCCAAAACTTCTTTGAGAGGTAGGCCAAGTTTAGCTTCAGTGGGGGCTTCTCCTAGCACTTCAGGTTCTGTGCCTCAGAAACATATGCTTAAAATGGCAGAAGATTTGATTACTATGATTAGAGGTTCTATGCCCCCTCCTGATAAGAGGCCTAGGGTGGAACCTGAGTTTGAGAGTTTTGAACAGTGTTCAGAGGCTTCTGAGTCTTCTGGAAGATTTGCAAGAGTATCCTCCTTATTCTGATTCTGATGTGGATGATTCCACTCCTACAGCTTCTCCTCCTGAGGATTTCTCATTTTCAGAGACTCTGCATTCCATGAGGGAACACTTTAAATGGGAAGGCCAGGATTACTCTGATTCCAGGAAAAGGCTTAGGGAATGCTTGTTTTTACCCCAGCATAGGCCCTTAGCTATACCTCCTGTGTTGAATGTGGTGGAAGATGTTTTTGCAGAGGCTTCCCTGAATCCTGATTCTTTGCCTCCTGCTCCTGTTAAACCTGATAGGTAATATAGGGTGCCTGAAGCTCATAAGTATCTTTTTAAGAGTCCTAGGGCAGACCCGGAAACTGTTTCTCAGGGACCTAAAGGTGTTAAGGCCTCTGTTGTTAAAAACCCTGTTCCCACTGATAAAGAGGCAAGGGCTTTGGATAGATGGGGAAAGAAAGTGTATACTTCTTCCACTTTAGCCATGAGGGCGTTGAATTGTCAGTTTCACATGCTAAAATATCAAAATTATCTCCTTTCACAATTGAAATCTAAGGTGGATGCTTTGGTGGAAGGTATTGAGTGTAAAGAGTTGCTGGATTTAGTTCATGTGTCTGAACAAGTGGGTAAGCATTCTTTGCAATGTGGTTTTGATGCTGTACAAGCCACCTCGAGGGTGGCTGCCACTAGTTCTGTTCTTCGCAGGCATGCCTGGTTGAGGGATCAGAATTTAGCTGAGCATGTTAAGACACGGATTTTGGATGCTCCTTTACAGTCTGATGTGTTGTTTGGTTCACCTGTGGAAGCAGTTTTAAAGAAAATGGAGGACAAAGCTAAGTCTATGCAAACTGTTAAAGATTTTTTGCAGGTGCAGCCACCGAAGTTTAGTAGAAATTGGCCTACTAAGGGATGGACATATCCTGCTTATGATTCCCAGTCTAGGGGTAGGTCTAGACGTGGTAGGGGCAGAGCTCAAGGTTCTTTTAGGCCTAGAACAGGAGTTCACCTGCTCAGACTTCTGGTGAGGGCAGGGGTCAGTCCTTTCGTAAACAGACACAATGACCTGCCTTTTCAGCTGCCAGTAGATTCTCGTCTGGCAGCTCCTTTGGGAGGAAGACTGTCTCTTTTCAAAGAAAATTGGGATTTAATTACTCAAGACAGATGGGTGTTGGATATCATTCACCACGGTTACAGGTTTTATTTCCATACATTGCCCCCTTTCAAAGGCATGCCAGACGTTCCTCCTCCACAAAGGACAGAGGCTCACAAGCAAATTTCTCTGTTACTCCAAATAGGGGCCATTCAGCCAGTCCCTATATCAGAAAGGGGCCTAGGATTTTATTCTCGCCTGTTCCTAGTACCAAAGAAGGGGAACACGTGGAGACCAATTTTGGATTTATCTATCCTCAACACTTATCTGGACATTCCAAAGTTCAAGATGTTGACGTTACAACAGCTTTTACCTCTGCTGGGCAAAGATCACTGGATGGTAACTTTAGATCTCAAGGAAGCTTACCTTCATGTGCCTATAAGACTAAGTTGCAGGAAGTATCTGCGTTTTCGAGCTGGAAATTCTCATTATCAGTTCTCTGCATTGCCCTTTGGCTTATCTACTGCCCAGAGTATTCACAAAGGTTCTGGCTCCAGTGATAGCTTACTTCAGGCTACAAGGAATTCAAATCTATCCTTACTTGGACGATTGCCTGATTCTGGCTCAAGAAAAGGAAGACCTTCTACAGCATCTGGAATATGTTATAGCAGTGCTAAGATGCCTAGGGTATTCTGTGAACGAAATAAAGTCCAGTCTAGTACCCTCTCAAGACATGTGCTTTCTGGGTGTGAGACTGAATACAGCAGCCCAGATGGCCTTTTTAACCCCGGACAAACAAAAGAGTCTATCCTTTTACTTCCATCAACTATCTCATCAGTCCGTGCTGACTGCAAGGACAGTTCTTCAAGCATTAGGGTTCATGGCATCTTGTATTCTGGTGCTTCCCAATGCCAAACTGCATATGAGGAAGCTGCAATGGTATCTCAAAAATGTATGGACACAGCACTGCCAGGATTTGGACACTGTCATTCAAATAATACCTTGCCTTCAAAAAGAATTTCTGTGGTGGGCTCAGGAATGTCACCTAAACAAGGGACTCTCTGTGACCCGGCCAGAGGCGAGTCAGATTTTAACGACAGATGCCTCGGACATTGCTTGGGGAGCTCATCTAAATGGAAAGTGGATACAAGACAAGTGGCCTGCCAGACTACAGCATCTACATATCAACATGAAGGAGATGTTAGCAGTCCAGTTTGCATTAATGGCTTTCAAGGAGTTACTTCTTCCAGGGCAGGTGTTGATTCTAACAGACAACACAACTGTCATGTGGTACATCAACAAACAAGGGGAACACATTCTTATCCTCTATGCAGGCAAGCAATGATTTTATGGGAGACTGCTCAGCTTGCAACTAACTCTTCAGGCAAGGTTTCTGCCGGAGCACAGAACTCCTTAGCAGATGTGTTAAGCAGACAAATCATGGATCCCCACGAGTGGAAACTGGATCTTCATGTATTTCAGAAATTGACAGTGTCCTGGGGAACTCCAGACATAGATCTGTTCGCTTCTCCACTAAACCACCAGCTGCCAAAGTTTTGCACAAATGGGTTTCATCACACAGCTTGGAAAGTGGATGCTCTTTCTTTCAGTTGGAAAAATCTTCATGTGTATGCCTTTCCACCTCTGCCTCTTCTTCCAAAGGTGCTCGTAAAGGTCAGACAAGACAAGCCAAGGATGATTTTAATAGCTCCAGATTGGCCTCGACAACACTGGTACCCACTACTAAGGAGTCTGGTAAGGAAGCCTCCATGGCCGTTACCTTTGATTCCACATCTGTTATCTCAGAAGGACGGTCATCTGCTCAATGTCAAGCTCCACTCTCTTCATCTAACAGCCTGGCATATTCTGTGTTGAAACACAGCAGGTCTCAACTTCCTCAACAAGTTTTAAATGTGATTATGGAAGCTAGAAGACCTAGTACAAGGAAAGTGTACTTGAAAAATGGAAGAGATTTTTATTTTGGAGTACAGCAAAGAATTTGGAGATTTCTGAGCCTAATTTGAGTGTGGCTCTTCAATATCTTACTGAGTTATTGGACAAAGGTTTGTCCTTCTCTTCCATTAAGATTCATGCTGCAGCAATTTCAGCTCACTATGATTGTGACCCACCATTGTTTTCGCATCCTTTGTTCAAGCAGTTTCTTAGAGGGGCAAAGAATATAAGACCCCACGAGAGCTCCTACTCCTGCTTGGGATCTCAATTTTGTGTTGGAAAAACTTACTCTACAACCTTTTGAGCCTGCAGCTACTGCTGAATTGAAATACTTGTCATGGAAGACTGCTTTTCTGTTGGCTATTACTTCTGCAAGAAGGGTGTCTGAGTTGCAGGCCCTTATGGCAGTAGAGCCCTTTTGAATTTTCCATAAGGATAGGGTATCATTACGTACTAATCCTTCTTTTATGCCTAAGGTGGTTTCTAGTGTGGCTTTAAACCAAACTATTCATTTGCCTACTTTTATGCAGACCCCAAAATAAAGGGGAAAAGATTTTGCACACTTTAGATGTGCACAGGCAATGCGTTATTATTTGAGCAGGACTAAGGATTTTAGGCAGTCTCAGCAGTTGTTTGTTTCTTTTGCTTTGAGTTCGCAGGGCAAGCCTGTGTCAAAACAAACTATTTCTAGGTGGATTGGGTTTTGCATTGCATTTTGTTATTCCCATCATGGCAAGGAGATTCCAGCGGGATTAGGCCTCATTCCACTAGGGCTACTGCCACTTCAACAGCATTTCTAAGGGGTGGCAACTAAGGATATATTGGAGGCAGCTACTTGGAGTTCAGTGCATACTTTCTCTAAGCATTATCACCTTCCTCTCTACTCTAAGTCTAGGGCTGGTTTTGCCACAGCTATTTTGCAAGGCATGTTGTCAGCTCCTGCTTCTTTATGATTTGCCAGCCTCCCTTACCTCTGCTTTGGGATTCTACCCAATAGTTAGGACTGCAGCAATGTGGAGCGAAGAACATAGTACAGTTTTGTACCTACCATAAATGTAGATGTTCGAGGATCCACATTGCTGCAGTCCAATTTACCCTCCCTCCTTCCCCTCTGTGTTTAGGGGTGGTTGTGTAGGTGAGGTTATATGCTGATATTTTTGTATATATTGTACATATTTTTGGTGCAGGTATATTGGGCCTTGTCTTTTTAGGGTCTTCTGACATCTGGGGCAAGAAAAGACTGAGGATATGGCGTCGGTCATGCGCATTAGTACCCTGACGTACTGACGTCAGTCTAATGCGCCCTGACCGACGTCAGCCTTATACTTTGGTATTCGGGCCGACTGGACAGCGGACTACCCCAATAGTTAGGACTGCAGCAATGTGGATCCTCGAACATCTACATTTATGGTAGGTACAAAACTGTACTTTTTTATGCACCTTGGGAATCCCATATAATTGTGGTATTATGGGACTAGTCACAGTAAAGAAATGGAATAAATCCAATGTAATATCACCTGCTAACTGTATGTCGTATATACACATGTTAACATAGGATACATATTTCTTAACATCTAGATTAGAAATAAGTTTAAAAGCTGTTTCATCCCCAAGCAAAAGTATGACAGATTCTATGTATTTAGTTCTATCCATAATTACCACAGAGCCTCCCTTATCTGCTTGTTTTATGATTATGCTAGGTTCATTCCTTAATTCTTTAAGAGATATATGCTCTGCATACATAAGGTTAAAATTACTACTGCCTTTTAATTTCATATCATATGTATTTCTAAGTTCAGACTCTCACAAGTCATGAAAGGCTACTAATATTGGTATAGTATTTGGAATGAAAGTGCTGCGCCTTTTACAACCCTTATCATTTACTACTTCATTACCAAAAATGAGTTTTAAGGACACACTTCTCACAAACATTTTTAAATCTGTTAATACATTTACAATGTCATCAGGACTTGTAGGAATAAATCCCATACCTCTATGAAGTACTGAGCAATGTCCACTCTCAATATTAAAAGATGATAGATTCAAGACATCTGCCCTTACTTTCTGGCTATTTTCAGTTGTTTTGGGGAAATGGATAATTTCCGTTTGTTGTCTATTATCGCCACTTCTTTCACAGCCAGCCTACCCCTCGAGGCAGATCTGGATGCTACCCTCTGCTCGACAACTCTTTCCGGCTGTTGTAACTGAAACGGTTTATTAAAAAATTTTTTTTTTTGAATTTCAAAATGGAATGTTCACCAAGTAGTGTGAATTTTCTGGATATAAATTTGAAAATAAATGATAACAAATTTGTTACCACTGTGTATAAAAAAGAGGTTTCGTCTGGGCGTTATTTAGAAGCATCAAGTATGCATGCCCCCCATGTTTTCAAGGGCATAGTGAAGGCCCAGTTGATAAGAATTAGCAGACTTAATAATACTGAAGAGAATTTTGTAAAACAATTAGATGAAACATGTGGTGACTTTATAGCTAGTGGGTACCCACAGAAGTTAGTAGATAGTATGAGAGATTTAGTTAAGAATAATAGAACGACGACCTACAAACCTGTATGTCTACCTGATAATAGTGTTAGCATTGAGTTGGAGAGAACGAGAGGTGATGGTAAACTGAGGTTCTTAACGTCATATAACATGAAAACACATATAGTTAGAAGAGTTATAAATAGATACTGGAAAATACTCTTAGCACAGGATGATGTAAGAGCAGTTGTAGGAACCACACCCTCATTTGCTTATAGGAATAAAAGGTCCTTGTTTATTGTGATGACAAGGTTTAGATCCCTGGAGCATGTGCCTCTGAGGGATTGGGATTTCTTTAAGTGTAGCATGTCCAACAGCTCTGGGTTTGACATGGCCTTGTATGTAAAACAGAGATCACCTCTCAGTAGATATGCAACAGAGTATAGCTGGAGTTTTTTAAGGCTGTCAGCATAGGGCATCTGCTTTAGGTCTGTGATTATTTTAGTGAGGTATTTCTGCGGCCTTTCTAGTTGTTGCAGGTGTCTTGAGAGGTACATACCAAATGACGCATTGTATTCTATAATGGGTCTAATGAGGGATGAGTACAGTGGGACAATGACTTCATTTTTTCTGGATGAAAAGCCCTTAGTGATGAGGTGTGCCACATAGAAGGATTTCCTGACTGTTGTGGCAGTGTGGTTATCGAAGGTGAGACCACTGTCCACCTGTGTCCCCAAGTCTCTTATCACACTTTTGGTGTTGTGTACTGCCACCTATGCGGTAATTCATGGGTACATGTTTTTTCCCAAAGGGGATAACTATACATTTCTTGGCATTGAGCTTCAGCCCATGGCTCTGGCACCAAGCATTTGTTTCTGTGAGGCCCTTTTCCTTTTATAGAGTATCCACATCATTTGGAGATTCAGTAATGGCTCCCAGTTTGCAGTCATTTGCAAACTTTGTTAGCCAGACTCTCTTAGTATTGGCCTTTACTTCAGAGAAGTAGATGCCAAACAAGAGTGCTCCCAGGACTGAACCCTGAGGTACTCCACTTGTCTGGAGCTGGATTTGTAGTTAGCTACTTTTACAGTGTGGGTTCTGCCAGTAAGCCAGTTTGAAACCCATCGAGTGACATAGGGATTAATGCCCAGCTTAGTAAGTTTATCTATGATTCAAAAGTGGGGGATGATGTCAAAGGCCTTGGCAAAGTCC
>NC_056740.1:306885272-306895272 GCF_019279795.1 Protopterus annectens
TTTAATTTGTTAGTATGAATGTCAGCTTTAAAATGATACTTTAACCATAACTGTGTGACACTCCTTTCATGAGATATTCACAGAAATATGATTAATATATTATTTATCATAATTGATAAATAAACAAAGCATAATATCTCATCACCTGTAACAGACAGAGCCTACATATCAGTGTAGAAGTTGTGCATCTGAATGTCAGCTTCAAAATGACGCATCATTTGTGTGATTACCATGCTCCCTCGCAAAGATATGGGCATAATAATGAGAAGTATTGTAAATATATGATTTTCATATTTGTACAAGACTAAACAAACTGTAATATCTGTACGTGTGTACAGTGCCTAGACACAGTTCTTTTACCATGATGTAAGGAGTAACACTGTCTTCAAACTGATGCATTACTTCACACAATGTGGTGCTCCCTTGCAAAGTTATTTACCAAAATATGAAAAAAATCATAATTTCCATAACCTAAGTCGGAAACAAACTTTGATATCTGCCTATGAGTACAACATACAGGTACCATTCTTTTACCATGTTAGAACTATAAATAATCTTTTCAAAATGAGGTATTACTTAGCACATTCAGATGCTCCCTTGCCAAGTTATTTACCAAAATATGAAAAAAAATCATAATTTTCATAACCTAAGTCCAAAATAAACTTTGATATCTGCACATGTGTCAAACATACAGGCACAATTATTTTACCATGTTAGAACCAGCAATACTGTCTTCAAAATGAGATATTACTTGGCACATTCAGATGCTCCCTTGCAAAGTTTTTTACCAAAATATGAAAAAAATAATAATTTCCATAACCATAAGTCTCAGACAAACTTTGATATCTGCACGTGTCAAACATACTTGCACAATTCTTTTACCATGTTAGAACTTTAAATAATCTTTTCAAAATGAGGTATTACTTAGCACATTCAGATGCTCCCTTGCAAAGTTATTTACCAAAATATGAAAAAAATCATAGTTTCCATAACCATAAGTCTCAAACAAACTTTGATATCTGCACATGTGTCCAACATACAGGCACAATTCTTTTACCATGTTGGAACCAGCAATACTGTCTTCAAAATGATGTATTACTTGGCACATTCAGATGCTCCCTTGCAAAGTTATCTACCAAAGTATGAAAAAAAATCATAATTTCCATAACCTAAGTCTGAAACAAACTTTGATATCTGCACATGAGTACAACAGACAGGCACTATTCTTTTCCCATGTTAGAACCATCAATACTGTCTTCAAAATGAGGTATTACTTAGCACATTCAGATGCTCCCTTGTAAAGTTAATTTACCAAAATATGAAAAAAATCATAATTTTCATAACCCATGTCCAAACAAACTTTGATATCTGCATATGAGTACAACATACAGGCACCATTCTTTTCCCATGTTAGAACCATCAATACTGTTTTCAAAATGAGGTATTACTTAACACATTCAGATGCTCCCTTGCAAAGTTATTTACCAAAAATATGAAAAAAAAATCATTTCCATAACGTAAGTCCGAAACAAACTTTGATATCTGCACAGGAGTACAACATAAAGGCACCATTCTTTTACCATGTTAGAACTATCAGTACTGTCTTCAAAATGAGGTATTACTTAGCACATTCAGATGCTCCCTTGCAAAGTTATTTACCAAAATATGAAAAAAAATCATAATTTCCATAACCTAAGTCAGAAACAAACTTTGATATCTGCCTATGAGTACAACATACAGGTACCATTCTTTTACCATGTTAGAACTATAAATAATCTTTTCAAAATGAGGTATTACTTAGCACATTCAGATGCTCCCTTGCAAAGTTATTTACCAAAATATGAAAAAAATCATAATTTCCATAACCTAAGTCAGAAACAAACTGTGATATCTGCCTATGAGTACAACATACAGGTACCATTCTTTTACCATGTTAGAACTATAAATAATCTTTTCAAAATGAGGTATTACTTAGCACATTCAGATGCTCCCTTGCAAAGTTATTTACCAAAATATGAAAAAAATCATAATTTCCATAACCTAAGTCCAAAACAAACATAGATATCTGCACATGTGTACAACATACAGGCCCAATTCTTTTATATGTTGGAACTATCAATATTACACATATACACATACAATACATATTCGATTGTACATGCTAGCACTCTCCTGAAACAGTTCTTTCTCAGCATCTTCACCAGCTTCTTACCACAGTAATTTGCCAAACTCATAAAAATATATTTTACACAACACATTTCATAATAGAGTTGTACTTACCATACTGGTCCCTACTTGGTCATGGGTGTTTTCCATTCTTCTCACAAGCTGCATATTTCCAATCCTGCATAGCTCTCCTCACACCATTGTGGATGTCAGTCAATAACAAGGCAATGCCTTCCTCAGTTAGGTGAACGCCATCCCTTCTGAACAGGTGAACATCTTTTGTGGTGATGCTGTCAGGACAGATTGTAGATCCACCGACCACACAAAATGACAACGTGGCCACCACGACTGCAGGTGTTCAAAATTGCTCTGATTTGAAACCGCAGCCTTCCCAGTGGTTGACTGATGACAGTGTCAGAATGTGGACAAACCTGTACAGCAAAGAAAATGCAAACAGTTTACTACTGATGTTTGACAGATCTATTGGAAAAGTACATATATATGTATATCATAATGCATTACCTGGTTAGACCATCCAAATCTTCACTCCTATCCACAGGGGCATTATTCTTTTCATAAGATATATAAGTGGTGATGTCGCTGCGGAGGTACATACCTACCACCCGTGAAAACACAAAATTACACACGACTGACAAGGGGGCACAGAAAGGGCACATGTAAAGATAAAAAACAGAGTAAGGACTGAAACTCCACTAATATGCCTAGGACAGGCACGGGACTTCAGGCCATGGGCGTCTGAAGTGTCCCATACCTGTGCTGGCTACCCACTCAGACTGCTGGTAGCAGCAATGACTCCTGATTGCATGTAGTGCCAGCACTCTGCCTTACCTCTACCTTTTCCATGTACATGTGTCCTTTCGGCAATGGTCATAAGGACTCAAAGGGGGGAGCTAATGTAAAGGGTCTTACCCTGACCTACATACATTTACTACACCTGAAGAGAGGGAAACTAAGTGGAGAGCTCAACCAAGACAACATGTGAAAAGACTAATTCTGCCCCAGGCTTTGTCTTTTTGCATGTGTCCTTTTCCGGGGGGGAAACACTGCATCACAGTGGCAGCCCTGAGGCCATTTCTACCTAAGACAGCAGCACAATGGGGCTGAACTGAAGAGTCTCCAAGTTCCCAACTGCAATCCAGGTCGATCACAAGATCCATGGATGGCTGGGTATGCCCCCCGTGATGCACCCACCAACACAAGAGAAGTTGGCATAAATCTCTGAAGAGGAACCTTCCTGACCATACTGATATTCATGTGTATGTGTATATGTGCAAGTACATTATGTACATACATATATATCGATATACACACATATGCACAGATATAGATATATATATATATATATATATATATATATATATATATATATATATATATATATAAACATCAGAGGTTTTGGAGGATAGCTAGTTGATGAAGAATGGAGGGGGTGGCTTGCAATGACTACAAATAGAGAAAAAACACAATCGGGCTTGTGCATTCATCAAAGTGATAACGACTTCTACTAAAAGTGATAACTCACTGCTGTATTGTAACTGCACTTATTGCTAATGTGATAATGACCTTCCTTTCAGTACTGAAAAGTTATGCATGCTCAGACAAAGGTGATAATTGCTGCACATAACCTGTTGACTAGGTATTCATTATATTACCTTGTGCTGCTGTTGTGTAACACAGACTCATTATCAGTAAGGAGAACACCTGAGTAATTCAGTAAAATAGTATAACACTTACATATTACTGAGCCCTTCCTCCCACGTAAATTCCACACAACTGACAAAGCCAGGAAAAATGCACAAAAAATATGGTAGCTCCATGCTGGCAGTTGTCAACAAGTGATAACTTATCTCACTCATGCAACTACTAATCACAAATAGAATAATACAAGCAGAAGTGATTTCTTGTCTGCATATTTTACATTATTTAATTAGTCAGTGGTGTGTGTGATGTTTTATATGCTGGCATATTACACTATAATTACATTTCTGTGCTGTATTCTAAGTAATGTAACCATATTTAATTTTCAGACTTAATTTCTATGTTTCCCCACTTAACCCCTCCAGTTGTTTGCATTGTGTATGCACAAGCACCAAAATGGCACAATCAACTATTTTGCTCAGTGGTCACATCAGCAGTCAGACCATGTACTTCCCTGATACACAATTAATTATTTCCCCAAGCAACATCCTCATTAGTATGTCCAGGTATACATGCATCTAAATAAAATGTTTTACCAAACAAGCCTTCAGTAACATTTCCTAGTATGTACTACCACCAACATGAACACTTCACCCAAGCAACCCCTTCAGTAGAATGTTGAGGAATTCACAATCACCAAACTTAAACTCTTACCCAAACGAAACGCATGTAACATTTCCTAGTATGTACAACCACCAAAATGAAGAATTCACCCAAGTGAGCCCTTCAATATAATATATGCACAGGCACCAGAATGAAAGATTTTCCCTAAACAACCATTCAGTAAAATTTCCTCCTATGTACAAGCACCAACAGGAAAATCAACCAAAATATAATTTCTCTTGGATGGTTGAAGGGTATGTGCAGTCATCAGTAAAATTATAAAAAATGGACGTAGGACATGTACCATTCCTTTCTTCAAAATGTTAAGTCACCCCAATTCATATCTCATTTATGACAGATTTGCTGTAGTAATCACCACTGGTGCAAAAACATTTGGTGGGATTGCTGCCCGTCACCTGACTCACAAGATATTCCCATTCACAACAGCAACATGGATTTCTCACTCTGCTTAGACGTTTCTAAAAATTGTTGAACACTAAGACATGTTACCTAGTCTAGATAGCTTGTCTTCTGATAGAAGACATACTTTACCAGTGATTCAGTACAACACAGCCAGCTCCCAGGATGACAAAATGGCCAGATGGATTAGCCAACCATGCAACATCTTTTCTGTGACACTAAAATGTTGATGTATGCACAAGAACCAACATGAAGCATTTCCGTGAACTACCCTTCAGCAATAGCTCCTAGTGTCTGCAATTACCAACATGAAGCATTCACAGAAGCGACCCCACGTTTCATAAGCAATACAATGCATCTATGAGAAACACCATCTTGGTTACCTGTCTAGAGGTTAAAAAAAAAGACAAAAAATAAATAAATAAAAACATACACAGAATTTGCCAGGCCAAATAAACAAGGCAAAGAAATCTCAACATTCTGCGAAAATATGTACAAGCACCAGAATGAAATATTTCCCAAACAACCCTTCAGTAACAGTTTCTGGTATATACATGAACCAAAATGAAACATTCACCAAAGTGACCCCTACAATAAAATGGTCAAACTGCACAAACAGATCTGAGGACAAATAAAATCTACAAAAGCCAAATCTGAGATGCATATATCCACACCTGAAATGAACCACTGCTAGGAAATGCTCTCCGTAAAGGGCTAACACAGACAAATAACTGGCATCTGAACCATGGACTAGCAGTAAATGATAAGAAATACCCAACAGTACCCCCAGGAAGTCATCCAGCCCTTATAACTGTCATATTGACACCACATCCCTAAGAGTCAAGTGAGTAGTGAGGGACTTGGGGGCACAGACAGACTTTAATGTAGCGTTTGACCTGGTGAGATCTGAACACAAATCAGTCTCATTCAAAGTAAGTATCACACCAGTTTTCTAGTTTCAGCACTCAAATCTGTTTCTTTGATCTCAGCACTTGTTCAGAACTTATTGTAAGCACTAAATAAGCTACAAATTACTATAGCACTCAACTTTCCTCACTTGTCTAGAGGAAAACAGTTTTTAGTACTTAATAAATAAGCACCTATCCAGGCATGTCTAAGGGTCAGCTCCCAGTGTTTTCTCCTGTCTACCTGATAAATCTGGGCATCTTGGGGCAATGCAGCAATTGCCTCATGTACACAGACAACCCTCTTCTCCTACCACCCAACACTACAACCTGTGAGAGATGCACTTATATAGCCAAACTGGAAGCAAAGCTCTCTTCACCCAAGACTGGAATAGACAGTCAAGAGGAGAAGGTAAACACTTGCACCACACCACACTCATCACATAGTCCCTCAAAACCTACACCACCAAAACACACACAGAAACACAAAACATACACCTACATTCATGGAGGCTCTAAATAAAAAATCTACCCAAGCAACAGGGACCTCCAAAGCAGAAACGCAAGCAACCACCACCATCCAACACAACCCAAATGACACATAGCCCACAAACTCAGTGTGCCACTCAACCACAGCCATTAAGGCAATACAACATACCCAACACTCTAGTCATAGGTGACTCTATAGTCAGGCACACTGATGTTCCACTCACCAGGCTAAACAAGGAGAAAGTTACTGTCAGATGCCTGTCAGGTGCCAGGATCTACCACATAACACATGCACTCAGGTCACTCCACAAAAAGTACAAATATGACTCTGTCATTGTCCATGTTGGTATGAATGACCTGACATGTACCTCCCTGGACTACATGAAAAGAGACGTGGAGGAGCTGTCTGATCTTGTAGCCCAGGCAGGTATGACCCTAGCCCTGAGTAGCATCTTGCCATCACCTAGAATGATACCACAGTACACGGACAAAATGATTGACTTCAACAACTGGCTAAGCTTCTGGTATTCATTCTAAGGGAATCCAGTATCTGTCTGTCTGGGATGACATGATCAACAAACCATGACGCTTTGCCAGAGATGGACTGCACCTGTCCTTGGGATTCCGGATACTGGATAAGGCTCTTTCCACCCTGTAGTCCCTTTTTAGGCAAGGTTAAAATGAAAAATTCACCACCGTAACAGGTACAAGCAAGCAAAATCTGAGGGCAATAGTTTCCAGGATCCGTTGAGGCACCACCTTTGTGAAGAGGGACCACTGTTGCTGCACGCCACTCTTTGGGTACATATCCTGTAGTAAGGCTGAGATTGAACAGTAGTTTTATGTTTGGGTTTAGCTGTTCTTGAGTTCATGTAGGACACAGCCCGGGACACCGCCTGGTCCCATTCATGCTGTGTTTTTGCTTTGGAGAGGGGCTCTTACCTGAGCATCTGAGATGTCAGGGGCAGCACTCTGCTGGGATAGATATTTTCCCTTTGGTAGGGAGTGGGGGGTGTGCGCTGGACCTGTCAGCTAGGATGTTGGCAATGTCTGTGGGTTCGTGTATGTTTTGTCATTTTGACTAATTCTGAGCATATCTGGGAATTCCCACCCAGGTTCCTAACATAACTAAAGAAAGACTTGTGATTATCCTTAGTCCTTATGCAATGATGCTCTGCAAACCAACCCAGGATTGATTAGTGACCAGGATAACAGATGTGCAGCAGAGAGGAAAGATGCCTATTCTGAAAATCAATTAAGCAAATTTTCCAGAGATTTCATATCTCGACATAAGGACTGTGGTACTGTAAGTGAGAGACTCTTTAAAACCTTTTGGAGGAAGGGGCTTGAGCAATGGCGCTCAGCTTGCATGATGGCCTAGGGTTTGAGCTGCCCTAGGGCTTACAGCAGACACATCCTCAAAGGCCACTGCTCGTTACACAGACTGACCATATAATGTCACCATACTGGAAGGATAGGGCCAAAGAAAATGCAGGACAGTGTATGTGCTGCTGCTGCTGACTACTAGTCCACTTCTTCAATCAGATGACAGCTGAGGTGGTCCCAGCCTGAGGGATAGTACCAGGGATGCACATTTAGCAGCACAAGACCAGGATGTGATGGTCAGTTGGAGACATGTCGTGGACTAAAAACCTCTAATGCAATTAGTATGAATGATACAATATTTGTTACATTTTCTTCCCCAGTTTTCTGAACACAGTGCCATTAAGAAAGCTGATAGTTTGAATCCCTATGGTGTTAATTAGCAGATCAGTAAAAGAGATCCAGTTTGCTGAGGCTAGTGGCCAGAGCAGCAACTCTGAAATGCTATGACATGACCCTACCAACAAGCCTTCAAGTTGAGGCAAGTCATCAAGGATTAGGAATGGATCTACTATGCATCTAGGTATTAACTGATAAAAAAGACAGGCTATGCACAAACTGAGAATTAAACTATCACAGTGGAATGTGAGTGCAAACCACTTGTAAGTATCTCTAATGCAAAAATCTTAATATTTTTGATGTGTGTAAACAATGATACTGAAGCAGTTGAATTGAGAAATACCATCAGACAATCAGCTATAATGGTTGTGAAGTGTATATTTTCCAGACATGGGATATTTGAGCAAAATGCACAATTTAAGTCAAGGCTCAGTTGAAAGGACAGGTGGAAAGAGCTATACAGTCAAAATACATTCTCACAGAGTATGATTACGGAGATTGAAATGACCGCTTTTGTCCTTAGCTGAATACTTATTCTCTCAATAGGACTGTCAACAGTATAATTCCTCATGTGCAGTTGCTTGGGATCAGAACTTTACACTTCCTTCCAACAACTTTTTCCAGAAAGTAGTCACACAGCATTAGAACTCCTGCAGTGCACAACTGAAACAAATGCATTTTACGACAAAACTGCAAGGAATTTATCTGGTTATGAAAGAAGGAGAGAGTGTTAGGATAGTCCAAGAGTCTATTGTAGGATATAAAGAGCCCTGCAAGCACCAAGATCTCTCGCTCCAGTCAGCTCGGACTGTACAATATTTAAGGTAATTGTACACAGATCTACAGCAGAATCCAGTGCTGACTTTATAAATTGCTAGATATTGCTTCACGTTAGAAAACAGTCACGATAACTCAGGGCTTAGACTCACTGAAATTACTGGGTATTGTCACACCGTGATGCTTTTTGCACTGAGCATTTCGTATTTATTTGGGCTGTGTTTGCATAAAAAGCTTTAATTTTTTATTCGAACCTTCATACAAATGCATTTTTTTGTCATCTTAAGGCTCTTCCATGCACTTTAATTGGTGCGTTTCTGCACGCATGCAGAACACGTCCGTTAACTATCTGGCAGGCATGACTTTACAGTTGTTTGCCAGTAAAATTAAATGATATGAAAAACGGAGCACAAATACTTGAGAGCTTGAAAGCTAGGATCGTAAAGTAACACACACAGACACACACACACAGACACACACACACAGACACACACACACAGACACACACACACAGACACACACACACAGACACACACACACACACCATTAGAAATTACTGAGCAAGCATAGCTCTCAAACTTTCACATCAATACATCTTGGAAATAATGGGGGAGGAGGACGAAGGCTCAAACATTGGAGAAACACAGACTTCGCACACCGGCCGCTACTAAATATCATGAGCTAGCACTACTTGTACACAACTCACCTCTACTCTCTGGAAACGGACTCCATTACAACTCTACTGATTTCCTCTTGTCCGCTCGTGGAAGTAGATGCAGTATTCCAAGCCCGCAAACCTGCACACAGAAGTAGATGTTCTGTCCAAATAAATTGCAGGACCCAGTAGCAACTATGGAAAGTCAAAGAAAAGCAAAAAATGTAAGTGAATTGCTACTACTGAAGCCTGTATTTATTTGGACAGATCAAAAGAAGCTTAGGTTGGGGGTGGAGGTGCTATGCAAGTGGTGGCTCGGAATGCAAGAATCCGATTGGCTGCCACCACTTGCTTAGCAAGAACTTTTAAAATGCTTTTTTTGGAGAAAACTTCAATGTGACCTTAATGTTTAAACACACTGAATCGTAACTAAATATGAAAAATTACATATTTAGTTATGATTTCAGAGTGTTTTACATTAAGGTGAACTACAAATCAGCTGTACACTTTCTCTCACTTGTGGAAGCACTCGGGGGTAACGGTT
>NC_056740.1:306900272-306902772 GCF_019279795.1 Protopterus annectens
TAGTACCAAAGAAGGGGAACACGTGGAGACCAATTTTGGATTTATCTATCCTCAACACTTATCTGGACATTCCCAAGTTCAAAATGTTGATGTTACAACAGCTTTTACCTCTGCTGGGCAAAGATCACTGGATGGTAACTCTGGATCTCAAGGAGGCTTACCTTCATGTTCCTATCAGGCTAAGTTGCAGGAAGTATCTGCGTTTTCGGGCTGGGACTTCTCATTATCAGTTCTCTGCATTGCCCTTTGGCTTATCTACTGCGCCCAGAGTGTTCACGAAAGTTCTGGCTCCAGTGATAGCTTTCTTCAGGCTAAAAGGAATACTGATTTATCCTTATTTGGACGATTGTCTGATTCTGGCTCAAGGAAGGGACGAACTTCTTCATCATTTGCAATATGTGATAGCAGTGCTAAGATGCCTGGGGTATTCTGTGAACGAAATAAAGTCCAGTCTAGTACCCTCTCAGGACATGTGCTTTCTGGGTGTAAGACTGAATACAGCATCCCAGATGGCCTTTTTGACCCCGGACAAACAAAAGAATCTTTCCCTTTACTTCCATCAATTGTCTCATCAGTCCAGGCTGACTGCAAGGACAGTCCTTCAAGCCTTGGGGTTCATGGCATCTTGTATTCTGGTGCTTCCCAATGCCAAACTGCATATGAGGAAGCTACAATGGTATCTCAAAAATGTATGGACACAGCACTGCCAGGATATGGACACTGTCATTCAGATAATACCTTGCATTCAAAAGGAATTTTTGTGGTGGGCTCAGGAATGTCACCTAAACAAGGGACTCTCTGTGACCCGGCCAGAGGCGAGTCAGATTCTAACGACAGATGCCTCAGACAAAGCTTGGGGAGCTCATCTAAATGGAAAGTGGATACAAGACCGTGGCCTGCCAGACTACAACATCTACATATCAACTTGAAGGAGATGTTAGCAGTCCAATTTGCATTAATAGCTTTCAAGGATTTACTTCTTCCAGGGCAGGTGTTGATTCTAACAGACAACACAACTGTCATGTGGTACATCAACAAGCAAGGGGAACACATTCTTATCCTCTATGCAGGCAAGCAATGATTCTGTGGGAGACTGCTCTCAGTTTACAGCTAAATCTTCAGGCAAGGTTTCTGCCGGAGCACAGAACTCCTTAGCAGATGTGTTGAGCAGGCAATTATGGATCCCCACGAGTGGAAATTGGATCCTCATGTATTTCAGAAATTGACAGTGTCATGGGGAACTCCAGACATAGATCTGTTCGCTTCTCCACTAAACTACCAGCTGCCAAAGTTTTGCACAAAAAGGTTTCATCCCACAGCCTGGAAAGTGGATGCTCTTTCTTTCAATTGGAGCAATCTTCATGTGTATGCCTTTCCACCTCTGCCTCTCCTCCCAAAGGTACTTCTAAAGGTCAGACAGGACTAGCCAAAGATGATTTTAATAGCTCCAGATTGGCCTCGACAGCACTGGTACCCATTACTGAGAAGTCTGGTGGAGCCTCCATGGCCTTTGCCTTGATTCCACACCTGCTGTCTCAGGAGAACAGTCATTTACTCAATGTCAAACTTCACTCTCTTCACCTAACAGCCTGGCATATTCTGTTTTGAACCCTGGAGGGTCTCAACTTCCACAGCAAGTTTTGAATGTTATTTTGGAAGCCAGAAGGCCTAGTACAAGGAAAGTGTACGCAGATAAATGGAAGAGATTTTTATTTTGGAGTGCAGCAAAGGAATTTGATGTTTGTGAGCCTAATTTAAGTGTGGCTCTTCAATATCTTACTGAGTTACTGGACAAAGGTTTGTCCTTCTCTTCTATTAAGGTTCATGCTGCAGCAATTTCTGCTCACTATGACTGTGACCCACCATTGTTTTCTCATCCTTTGTTCAAGCAATTTCTTAGAGGGGCAAAGAATATAAGACCCCCACGTAGAGCTCCTACTCCTGCTTGGGATCTCAATTTTGTGTTGGAGACACTCACTCTACAACCTTTTGAGCCTGCAGCTACTGCCGAGTTGAAATATTTATCATGGAAGACTGCTTTTTTGTTGGCCATTACCTCTGCAAGAAGGGTTTCTGAATTACAGGCCCTTATGGCGGTTGAGCCTTTCTTAATTTTCCATAAGGATAGGGTATCTTTGCGTACTAATCCTTCCTTTATGCCTAAAGTGGTTTCTAGTGGGGCTTTAAACCAAACTATTCATTTGCCTACTTTTTATGCAAATCCCCAAAATAAAGGGGAAAAGATTTTGCACACTTTAGATGTACACAAGCAGTTGCGATATTATTTGAGCAGAACTAAAGGGTTCAGGCAGTCTCAGCAGTTATTTGTTTCTTTTGCTTTGAGTTCTCAGGGCAAGCCTGTGTCAAAACAAACTATTTCTAAGTGGATTGGGTTTTGCATTGCTTTCTGTTATTCCCATCATGGTAAGGAGATTCCAGCTGGGATTAGGCCTCATTCCACTTGGGCTACTGCCACTTCGACAGCTTTTTTAAGGGGGGT
>NC_056740.1:306910272-306957772 GCF_019279795.1 Protopterus annectens
ACAAAGACCAGATGATCAGCTTTAATAATCGGCTCAATTACTGGTATCATTCTAGGGGGATCCAATGTCTGCCTGCTTGGGATGACATGCTGGACAAGCCACGCTGCTTCGCAAGTGACGGCTTGCACCTGTCACCACTGGGCTTCCGGATATTGGCTAAGACTCTTGCCACCCCCATCTTGCCTTTTTTAGGCAAGGCTCAAAACCCACCTCCTTAGAAAACAAAAATGGAAAAAAATTAAGGGTAATGCTGCTCAATGCCAGAAGTCTAAATCTCAAGATGCATGCTCTCGAAGCACTCCTCAGTGTGGAGAACATCGATGTCTGCGCAGTAACTGAAACCTGGTTCAAGGCTCCTGAGAGCACCCCAGCGCTACCAGGCTTTACCTTGTATCATGCTTTTCGGCCCCAAAACCCGGGCCGAACCGCAAAGGGAGGGGGAGTGTCCATAGTCATCAAGGATACCCACACCTCCAGGTTAGTGGCAACTCATGAAGCATCGGAGACCATCCAGGTGCAACTAACCGTAGGCAAAACTGCTATAAAACTGGTTGCATGTTACAGACCACCCTCCCAATCTCAAGAACCCCATTTAGCCTTCCTGAAGACATTGGAAGATATGAATGTCTCACCAAATACCATCATATTGGGAGACTTCAACTACCCTAACATAGACTGGGTGCACTATTCTAGCCCTAACACCCTAGCCCAAAGGTTCCTGGAATTCATAAACTCAAATACAATGGAACAGCTAGTCACCTCTCCCACAAGGGGAGATAATGTAGTAGACCTGATCATCACAAACATGAGGACAAAATGCTCCACACCGGAAGTATGCCCCTCACTAGTGAGATCTGACCACAAATTAATCACCCTGGATATACATATTCCACCTCCAACCCCAGCACAAAAGACTACAGTGAAAACTGTTTCAAAAGCCGACTTTACATTTCTTAAGACTGAGATGGTATCATTTAAGCCCACTGGGCCAATGGAAACCACATCCCACAATGCTGAATCCTTCACAAATGCTTTCTACAGACATCTCCAAGAATGCATGGATCGTGCAATCCCAAATAAAACCAAGACCCTCTCCACCAAGGGAAAGAGTCCTGTCTGGTGGACCCCAGCCATAAACAAATTGTATAACAAAAGAAGGAAGCTACTGCAAGGCAGAGCAAAATCCCATAAAGGGAAGGCATCTCTGAGCACTAGTAGAAAGCTACGTTCTCTCATAAAAACATCCAAGGCCAACTTTGAGAGAAAAATCGCCAAGGACACTAAAGATACCCACAAGGCATTCTTCAGTTATGTTAGAAACCTGGGCGGAAACCCTGAGATATGCTCAGAGTTAGTGCACAATGACAAAAAATTCACCGAACACAAAGATATTGCCAACATTCTGGCAGACAGGTTCAATGCAAATTTCTCCCCTCCCTCACCCCCAAAAGAAGAAATACTTATCCCAGCTGAATGAAACCTCCCTGTCATCTCAGATGTCCAGGTGAGAGCCGCCCTGAGCAAAGCAAAAAAACACAGCATCAATGGGACCGGATGGTATCCCCGGTTGCGTGATACGTGAACTCCAAGAGGAGCTAAACCCGCATATAAAAATGCTATTTAACCTTAGCCTTACTACAGGATATGTACCTGAACACTGGCGTACAGCAACAGTTGTCCCACTCCACAAAGGAGGCTCCGCTACAGACCCTGGGAACCACCGCCCCATAAGCTTAACCAGCCTGGTCTGCAAAGCTATGGAAAGAATCATTATGGAACTCATAAACAGCGACATTGGGGACCTACAGACACTTGATCCCACCCAGTTCGGCTTTGTAAAGGGTAGATCCTGCCTTTTGAACCTGGTTGACTTTTTCGAAACGGTCACTAGAGCCATTGATGTGGGCAAAGCAGTCCATACAGCCTACCTGGACTTGGCTAAAGCCTTCAACACAATGCCCCACTCAGACATAATAGACAAGCTCAACAGCTTAAATGTAAATCCATATGTCACAAGATGGGTTGCAAACTGGCTAAAGAACAGTACCCATAAAGTCAAAATTGCGGGAGCTATGTCAGACTCAAAGCCAGTCACAGGTGGTGTCCCACAGGGCTCTGTCCTGGGACCCCGCTTGTTCGGCATTTACTTCTCAGATGTGAAAGCAAACATGGGAGGGTTGTGGCTGACAAAGTTCACAGATGACTGCAAGCTAGGCGCCATAGTCGGTACACCAGCTGACACATACATCCTACAGAAAGGCCTCCCCGAAACGGACAACTGGTGCTGGAATCATGGCCTTAAACTGAATGCCAAGAAATGTATAGTCATCCCCTTTGGGAAAATCAAAGTACCCACAAATTATCACATGGACAGTAACCCACTGAGTATGGAAAAAGTAATCAGAGACCTGGGGACCCAAGTCGATAGTGACCTCTCATTTGACACCCACGTTGCCAAAGTGGTTAGAAAGACTTTCTACCTTGCCCACCTTATCATGAAGGGGTTCACATCCAGATCAAAGGAGGTCATTGTACCCCTATACTCCTCCCTTATCAGACCCATGATTGAGTACAATGCCCCATTTGGTATGTACCTCACCCTTCACTTACAACAGCTGGAGAGACCCCAGAAGTACCTGACCAAGAGGATCAAGGGTCTCCAACATATGTCATATGCTGCCAGGCTAAAGAAACTCCAGCTCTATTCAGTAGCATACTGCCTGTTCAGAGGTGATCTGTGCCTGGCGTACAAGGCCATGTCCAACCAAGAATTGATGGACATGCTCCACCTCAAAAAATCCAAATCCATTAGAACCACGAGAGCTAAAGATTTAAACCTCAGCACAAATATGAATAGGACATGCTGGAGGGACATATTCATAACTCAGAGGCTTCCCATACTCTGGAACAGAATCCCAGTTCATGTAAGGCAGAGCCCTCTTACTGACTCTCTTCAAGAGAGAAATCTTGACGAGTGGATGGGAGATCGTAGGTTTACCCCGGGGGTCATCCCTGTGTCACTACTAGACAAAGGCACAGTATTCTAAATCTATTCTGTACACTCGAGTACCACTACATGGGGTGGCGCCACATCACTAGGGCTAGGCATTATTAATGCCCCAGGGCAGATAGCCTAGTACTAAACTATGAAACTATATATAGATATATATATATATATATATATATATATATATATATATATATATATGTGTGTGTGTGTATGTATATATATGTAATGTATATGTGTATATATATATGTATATGTGTATATATATATATATATATATACATATATATATATATATATATATATATATATATATGTAGGGGGAGCCTCCATTGAGTGCATTTTCAGGCTAAGGCTCGTAGTGTTAAGCAGCATGACTTTCAGTTAGCTATTTGATAGATTTTTTTTTTTTATGTTGGAAGATTTGTCTTTGGGATATAGCCTAAAAAAGGCACAATGGGGGAGGAAAGAGCCTTGGCCAGGGTCCGGAATCCCAGTGGTGATAGATGGAAGCCATCTCTGGCAAAGCATTGAGGCCTGTCAACCATGTCATCCTAGGCAGACAGATACTGGATCCCCTTTGAAAGACACTAGAAACTAAGCCAATTGTTATCAATTATTTTTTGTTGGTATTGCGTTATCATTCTTGCTGAAGGTAGGATGCTGCTTAGGGCTAGGGTCATACATGCCCTGGAACACATACTCTGAGTCTCAATCAGGTCTCTCTTCAGATCGTCCAGGGAGGTGCGTTTCAAGTTATTCACACCAACATGGACAATGACAGAGTTATACTTGTACCTGTTGTGACGTGACTAAAGTGCATGTGTGATGTGGTGAATTTTGGCACCTGACAGACAACTGATTGTGACGTTCTCCTTGTCGAGCCTGGTGTGGGGAACATCAGTGTGTCTCACATAATGACTAGTATGTTTGGTTTATTGTTGTGCCTTATGGGCTGCGTTGGTTTATTGTTATGCTTTATCGGCTGTGTTTATGAGACACTGGTGTGCTGTGTGTGATGTGTTTGGTGTGTTGTGTGTGGAATGTTTGTGAGTGCGTTTTGAAGGTCTCTGCTGTTTAGGTTAGCTTTTATTGAGGACCTCTGCATAGATTGGGTGTGTGTTGTGCTTGTGTGTTATGTTGGTGATGGGGTGTTTGTGCTGGCAATCTCCTCTTTCTCAGGAGTACTGACATTGACTGTGGCATTTATTTTGCCTGCCTGTGTGTGTGTGTGTGTGTGTGTGTGTGTGTGTGTGTGTGTGTGTGTGTGTGTGTGTGTGTGTGTGTGTATAATGTGTACCAGAATAGCTATTTCCATTTTTTCTTTTGCAAAAGGTAAGGAGGGCAGAAAGGGCCAAGCTGTCTTTTCTATTCTTTACTTGCTCAAGGCAATATTGACTATTTTTTTAACAAAAAGCATTTTTATTAAATTATCACTTATGATATAGGAATCGTACATTTATATAAATGAAAACAAACCATATTGACACAGTTCCAGCTGCAAGTATTTCACATCACAGACCGTATTGGCACAATTTTAGTTGCAGACATTATGCATTACTTATAATCTACACAGTCATTGTCAAATATTGCGTAGCTCATTCAAATCTTGCCTTTGTTTAAACCTCATTCCTCCTCTTGTATTGTATGTATTGTTCCCACAGTTCCCATTTTTTCCTGTGTAATTTGCTGTTGCTCTTTTCTAAAGCTCCCGATTCAAGCTGTTTTATCTCCGTTATTATATTCACTACTTCTAGTACAGTTGGGGTAGACTTTGATTTCCATTTTCTAGTAATTGCTTTTTCGGCAGCTACCATAATTAGACTCCGCAAGGTCTTCCTGTGACTACGCAATTCCAATTCTGTATCATAGCTCAGAAAAATAATCTCCCTAGTTAGACCAATTTGCTCACCTAGTATCTCTGGAGTAGTCTGCAGGGAATCTTTAAAATCCACCAGCTCATTACACACCCAAAAAATGTGTTCCCAATTACCTCCCTATTCCCCATCACACTTCCAACATTTACTGTCTACCTGAGGAAAAATTCTCTGGACTCTTCTTGGTGTATAAAAATATGTAAATATTTCCAAGCAAAAATCCTAAATCTTCTAGATTTTGTTGGATATTTGGGAGACAAATGTATATCCCCCATTGTTTCTTTGTGAATTGCTTTTTCAGTCTCTCTTCCCAAACCTTTTTAACCTCCTCTGACTGGTTCTTTTAGTTATCATACAGTGTATGCTCTACTAATTATTCCTTTTTAATGGCAGCTTCTGTTCTAGATTCTGCTAATAACTCTAGCAGTGCTGGTCTTTTGTTTAGGATCCCTAATTCTTTCTCTTCATCTGTACTCCAAGTCCTTGGTAGGAAGGCAATCTGTAACCTGAAGTCCAAGTAAATTCTTGGCATTTTCCCATTCTATTACCTTTCCCGCTCTAGTTATTTGCTCCCAATACCTTGGTTCCATTGCCAGTGTTCTCCAATAAATTCCAGCCCCCCCTTGGCCTTTTGTTTATATCCCTAATTGTGGTCATCCCTATCGTCATAATCTCCTTTCTCCCTTCCCATGTTTGCTTAGTTTGTACAATACTTTCTGCTTCTTTTGAATATAATATTCTGTACAATTACTGTTGTTCTTCAAGGTTTGCATCCAAAATCCAAGTCTATCCTTGTTTCTTGAGCTTCCTCCCTATTTCATCATCATTCCTTTCCACTTTGAATTATAGGTTTCTGCTTGTGCTTACATATAGGAGCCTTAACTGTGTAGCTCTGAAATACCCCTTCAAATCATGCAATCCCAGTCTGCCTTGTTGTATTGGAAGAATCGGCGTATCTCACTTGGCTCTTGCTGTTTTCCCCTCCCAGATAAAGATGTCCTTCAAGGATGCATCTGCAGTCATCACATATGGGTTGTCCTGCCTCAGGCAGCCCTTCGGTCGGCCAGATTCCAAAGTCTGGGTCCGGCGTCGGCTGATGTCGCATTTTCCCCGACGTCAGAGCGCCTGGGGTATAAAAGCATCCGCCAACGCCATCTTCCTCGGTCTTTCTTGCCGCGTGGTGCCCAAAGCAGAAGCAGTTCGCAAGTGCCGGTCGGCCAGCTCCTGTAATTCAGCTACCGAAGACTTCAAAAAGCTAAGTACCCCGTTGGGGACTCTTTCTTGCCTCAGCCGATGTCAGATAAAGTTAATAATTGTTTGACTTGTGGGAAACAAATACCTCATAAGGATTTCCACTCTTACTGCCTCCCCGGCCTAGGCCCAGACCACGACGTCTCGGCCTGTTCTGCCTGTGCTTCCTTCAACCGACGCACTCTTAGACGTCGGGCGGAGTTTGCAGAGGAATTTTTTGGGGCTAGTTTTTCGTATAAGATGCCGTCGGAGACTCCGAATTCTCATTTAGTTAAGAAACGGAAGGACAAGGACCGACACACGAGGACCGCGGTTTTGGCTGAAACCACGGCCAGGCCTACCGCGAGTGTCTCGGTCTCGGCTGAAACCGAGTCCTTGGTACTTCCAATTACTGAAACCGCTCAACCGACTACCTCGGTCCCGGAGGCCCCGGCCGAATCTGTTATTGAATTGCCAACAGAAACTGGTGTCCTGGAACCTTCCGACACCATTCCTTTAGACAAATCTACACCAGCACGTGGTGCAGCCAGGCCTCCTGCATCCATGTCCATTAAGGCATTCTCCAGGGCTAAATCAGCTAAACTTTCAAAAGCTTTGCCTCCCAAGGTTATCCCTCAGGGACCCTCTACTGGTTCACAGATTCTAAGCTTAGCAGAGGATCTTAT
Organism: Protopterus annectens; assembly: GCF_019279795.1. Lineage (NCBI taxonomy): Eukaryota > Metazoa > Chordata > Ceratodontiformes > Protopteridae > Protopterus > Protopterus annectens. Next base: position 306,917,073 of record NC_056740.1, read on the forward strand.
CTCCTTAATTAGGGGCTCTCAACCTCATCCGGACAGGGGCTCTCAACCTCCTCCAGACAAAAGGCCCAGGGTTGAGCCCCCTGATCCCCACTCCTCAGATGAGGCCTCTGATGGCTCTACTCTCTCGGACCACCAGGAGGAGGCTTATTCGGCCTACGAGGATTCTGATGCAGAGGAATCCATTCCCTCCTCCTCCCCTCCAGAAGAGTTTTCCTTTGGGGAGACACTACACACCATGAGAGAGCATTTCCGATGGCAGGGCTAGGAATTCTATGATTCCAGGAAAAGATTAAGGACCTTTTTACATTTGCCTCAGCATAGGCCTTTAGCTATTCCTCCTGTTTTGAATGTCATTGATGATGTGTACTCTGACTCTAGCACAACCCCTGATTCTCTTCCTCTGGCTCCTGCCAAACCCGATAGGTACTACAGGGTCCTGGACTTGCATCTTTACCTTTACAAGGCCCACTCTGCAGATCCAGAAACAATTTCCCAGGGCCCTAAAGGGGTTGCATCTGCCACTGCTAAAAATCCTCTCCCCTCTGAAAGGGAGTCCAGAGCTTTAGAGAGATGGGGCAAAAAAGTGTATACTTCTGCTACTCTTTCTATGAGGGCATTAAATTGTCAATTCCATATGATACAGTACCAAGAGTATTTGTTAGAAGAATTGAATAAAAAGCTGTCTTCACCTGACCCCCTAGACCGCAAGTCACTTCAGGATCTGGTACATAACTCTCAACAGGTTAGCAACCATTTGTTGCAGTGTGGTTATGATGCATTGGAAGCTTCATGTAGGTCAGCTATGACTGGCGCAGTCATTCGTAGGCATGCTTGGCTGATGGGACAATCTCTGCCAGACCATGTTAAAGCAAAGCTGATGGATGCTCCACTGGAAAAGCAAAAGTTATTTGGCTCCATGACTCGGGAGGTCCTAAAGAAATTTGAAGAAAAAGCAAAATCAGTGCAAACAGTCAATGATTTTCTCCAAGTACAACCACCAAGATTCAGCAGGAATTGGCCTTCCAAGAATTGGTCCTTTCCAGACACAGAGAGGTTTCAGAGAGGCAAGAACAGGCGTGCCAGAGGTAGAGGGCAAGCTAGAGGCTCCTACAGAGGACGTCAATGGCAGCCTCCCAACCAGAGAGGTAATGCAGGACCTTCAACTGTTGCACAAGGACAGGCTCAATGACTTTACTTTGACACCGCCAACCAGGGCTCAATTGGAAGCACCTTTGGGCGGAAAGCTTTCTTTATTTTCAGAAAATTGGCACAGTATTACAAGGGACAAATGGACACTACAAATAATAGACAAAGGATACAGGTTTCATTTCCACACATTACCAAAAAGAAAGGGCATGCCAGACCTGCCACTGAATCAAAGGGCAGAGGCTTTGAAACAAATTGCCAGCTTAATGCAAATGAAAGCTATAGAAAAAGTTCCTCTCTCAGAACAAGGCCAAGGATTTTATTCCAGACTATTCCTTGTTCCAAGAAAAGAAAAACAATGGAGGCCTATTCTCGACTTGTCCGCACTGAACACTTATCTCATTGTACCAAAGTTCAAAATGCTGACTCTACAGCAGCTCCTTCCCATGCTGGGCAAGGGGTCTTGGCTGGTAACTCTAGACCTCAAGGAGGCATACCTGCATGTCCCTATCAGACAAAGTTGCAGAAGACACCTCAGATTTCTTGCAGGGTCAGAGCATTATCAATTCTCAGCACTGCCCTTTGGCTTATCTACTGTGCCCAGAGTATTCACGAAATGCCTGGCATCAGTAATTGCACACTGCAGACTTCAGGGGATGCAAATATACCCATATCTGGACGACTGCCTTATACAAGCGGACAGCCAACAAACTTTGGTAAAACACTTGAATTATGCCATTCACTTACTTCAGGCCTTGGGATATACAGTCAACTTTCACAAATCAAGACTTTTTCTATCCCAAAGAATAACCTTTCTGGGTGCAGATCTAGATGCAACCACCCAAATGGCCTTCCTCACAGAAGAAAAACAAAGTCAACTACCAGATTACTTCAAAAATCTGACAAGGCAAACCCAGCTGACTGCAAGGAAAATCCTGCAAGCCCTGGGTTACATGGCTTCTTGCATACTTCTGATTCCGCAAGCAAGACTACATATGAGGAAACTACAATGGTACCTAAGGAGTTTATGGACACAGCACAGTCACAGCCTGGAAACTCTGATACCACTCATTCCATGCCTTCAAAAGGAATTTCTGTGGTGGGCTCAAGCAAGCCAGTCAAACAGGGGTCTGCCTTTCAGCAAACCAATAGCCAGCCAAACCATTACAACAGACGCTTCAGACCACGGATGGGGAGCACACATGGAGGGAAGATGCATTCAAGGTCTATGGTCACAAAAAGAGCTACGCATGCACATAAATGAAAAGGGAAATGCTGGCAGTGATACATGCAGTCGAAGCCTTCAAACCCTTTCTGCATCATGGCCATCTGTTAATAAGGACAGACAACACCACGGTTATGTGGTACATAAACAAGCAAGGAGGCACCCATTCCTATCCTCTTTGCAGGCTGGCAATGAACCTATGGGAACTTTCCTTGAAACTCAATATACAGCTACAATCCCAGTTTGTGCCAGGGAAAGACAATATACTGGCGGACAGCTTAAGCAGAAATATCATGGATGCACACGAATGGATGCTGCACCCAGACATCTTTCTACAGATAACACAATCATGGGGGAGACCGGACTTAGATCTTTTTGCCTTCCCCCACAATCATCAACTGAAGAAATTCTGCTCAAGGACATACCACCCACAAGCACGGAAAGTGGACGCCCTCTCTTTCAGCTGGAGAACTCTAACAGTGTATGCATTTCCACCTCTCCCATTAATGACCAAGGTTTTACTGAAGATCAGGACAGAGCAGCCAAAGGTGATCCTGATAGCTCCGGACTGGCCAGGGCAGCACTGGTACCCACTATATTAAAGAGCATGTCACGTACAAAACCATGGCCTCTTCCTCTATGGCCACTCCTACTGACACAGCACAATTACAAAACTCTGCATCCCAACCTGAAAACCTTGCAACTAACAGCCTGGAAAATACCTTGACTCCTCCTCAGGACAAGCTATCCCAGAGAGTGAAAGATATTATTATGGAAGCTCGCCGGCCTTCCACGAGAAAGGCGTATTCAGCAAAATGGAAAAGATTTCACATTTGGAACACCACAAGGGGCCTAGATGCGACAGTGATGAGCATGGCACATATCCTGGAATACTTGGCAGAAATGTTCCACAATGGTCTGTCTTACTCTTCCATTAAAATTCATGCTTCAGCAATTTCAGCAGAGTACAATACTGATCCGCCTGTCTTCTCTCATCCTCTCCTAAGACAGTTTGTAAGAGGAATCAAAAACATCAATCCTCCAAGGAAACCACCTCTACCTACTTGGGACCTTAACTTTATGTTGGAAAAACTAACACTGCCTCCCTTTGAACCAGCAGCATCTGCAGAACTACAGTTCCTGTCTTGGAAGACTGCTTTCCTTCTGGCCATAACCTCAGCAAGAAGAGTATCTGAGTTCCAGGCTCTTATGGCAATACAGCCTTTTCTTATTTTTCATCAGGACAGAGTTTCACTGAGAAACAATCCTACATTTATGCCAAAGGTGGTATCCAGGGTTTCATTAAATCAAGCTATTCATTTACCTACCTTCTTTCCAAATCCACAAAACAAAGGGGAGAAACTTCTGCACACTCTGGACATACACAGACAGTTGCGCTACTACTTGGACAGAACTAAAGGCTACAGAAAAACTGACCAGCTGTTGGTAGCATATGCTGCTGGTACACAAGGAAAAGCAATTTCCAAACAGACAATTTCAAAATGGATAGGAAATTGCATTCGTTTTTGCTACTCCTTTCATGGAAAAACTGTGCCAGCTAACATTAGACCTCATTCCACGAGAGCCACAGCCACCTCCACAGCCTTCTTAAGAGGGGTGGCTACCAAGGATATTTTAGAAGCTGCTACATGGAGCTCCGTGCATACATTTGCCAAGCATTACAATTTACCTTTATATTCCAGATCCAAAGCAGGCTTTGCTACGGCAGTCCTGCAGGGTATCTTAGCTACACCATCCTTTACTTAGTTCCTCCACCCTCAGATTGGCTATGGTATTCTACCCATATGTGATGACCGCAGATGCATTCTTGAAGGACATAGTACAGTTTTGTACCTACCATAAATGTAGATGTCCGATAGGTATGCATCTGCAGTCAGGTTTACCCTCCCTCCTTCCCCTCTGTGGTATTACTTGGGTACTTACCCCTCTAATAGCTAGCTGGGGGGATCTATTATGGTGTATTTGTTTTTATATTATTGTGCATGGTTGGATTTTTAAATGCATCTCTCCAAATTTAGCCTTCCTTAGAGGGCACCTGGCATCTGGGGCAAGAAAAACTGAGGAAGATGGCGTCGGCGGATGCTTTTATACCCCAGGCGCTCTGACGTTGAGGAAAATGCGACATCAGCCGACGCCAGACCCAGACTTTGGAATCCGGCCGACCGAAGGGCTGCCTGAGGTAGGACAACCCATATGTGATGACTGCAGATGCATACCTATCGGACATCTACATTTATGGTAGGTACAAAACTGTACTTTCTTCAGCTCTTTAATTGCTATCCACACTTCTCCTCTGGTTGATAAAAATATGCCTGACCTGTGTATTAAGACTAAAGGGACTAAAATCATTTTAACTGCTTGTATCTTACTATCCATATAATGGATCGTGGTTGCAGTAGAATTTATTTCATATTGGTATCTGCTGCAGTCTGATATCCATGCAAGTTGTGTAGCTCTGTTTGTGCATATCTTTAGGTTGATACTCTTGCACACTGTGATGCACACCTTTGTCTTGGCTAAAACAAGATATTTGCATGTGTCATCTTCAATTTGTTTATCTCCAGCATGCAGCCCTAGAGCTGCTGTGAATCTTGAAAAAATAAATAGCCTGCTGGGGAAAGAAGTTTTCATATGTTTTTTTTTTTCTTCTGTTTCAGTGATATTGTGTGTAAATGAAGTTTAGTAGGGAAACTTGCTGGTTCCTAGGATATGCCTTTTTCAAGTCTGAAGAGCCATTGTGAGTGCGAGCAACAAATCACATATGAAGGTTGTCATTCTAAGTGCCTTTGTGTGATTAGAGTTTCACTTATTATATCGTTTAATTTGTGTGTGTGTGTTAAAAAAAAAAAAAAAAAAAAAAACAGGAGGGAAGAAATTAAGCGCAGGCATGATAATTGTCATTGCGTATTAAGAAAGGCTTTTCTCCAAGGAGGTACATAAAGAACACCAGGATAAGGAAGCTGAGGAAGAGATGACATTCAGGGAAAAAAAAGCTAGGGGAAAGAAAGCTAGCTTAGCAATATTTTTTTATTCCTGAGATCATCCTATTCACTGAGTTGGTTACCTGGTACTTGGTAGTTGCATCTGATATTTTAATTGGGTGCCTGTTTAATGTCTTTGGCGGCAGCTGTGCTTATAGCTCCTAGAATGTCTGCATGGGCCAAGTACTATGAAGTAGGTACATTGGATATGCCATTCATTAGAACAGTAAACTGCCAAGTACAGTCCATTTTGCATTTTCAAAAGAAAAGAATCTGCCCTCCGTTTTTAGCAATTATTTTGGAACACAGCTCAAATGTGCAGGAGGAACATTAGAATTTGAGACATCTTTCCAACACCTTATAGACCACTGTCCCTGGAATGGGCACCTATCAGTGTGGACCCCCTCCCACCTTTGGAAGAGTCTGGCCCACACATGCATCTTATTCAGGACCTTAAAAATTTAGAGGAGAGACTTTTCTGCAGTGACATGGGGTGATGCAGTGGTATTTGGTGCCTCCTCTCTTAGATCTCATTAAACAAAAGAAGATCCTCACCAGGACCTTGGACACAAGTTCTTCCTTGGAAGAGGAGGAGCACTTGGCCTACATATCTCTGATGTCGCCCTCAGATATAACTTGTATGATAATGATTTTGTCTTCTTGGATTCTCTAGGATGATTCACATGACACTAGTCTACTGGTAAACATTTCAGATGGGAGAAAAAAGGAGAAATATCCAACAGAATACCAAAAAAAAAGTTTGATCTTTTGGGTCTGCGGGAACACAAGTGTTCACTTTTCCTTTCAGTTTTCAGAGCTTTTGAAGACACTTTTCTAGCAGTGTCCCTGCAGCAGTTTCTCAGCCCCCTTGCTCGTAAGAAACCAGACTGGTTTTGTAGAGTCCAACAAATGTGCAAGCATTTCCATAAGAAAAACAAGTGGTGGGCCCTGTTGTAATTTATTTCAGAAGCACCAGAAAGTGGCAAGTTAGTTACAAGTCTTAACACACTATGACATGATAAGAAAAGTAGGGCCTTAAAGAATTTTGGTAAAAAGAAGTGTGCATGTCACCCGGTTTCAGCATTGGGAGTGATTGCTCAACTCCTGGGAAAATGTCAAGGAGAGATTCTGGAGCACATAACCAGCATATATGCAGAAGTACAAGAATGCTTTTTCAAGTCTTAGACCTTGAAATGTGCTCCGTCATCACAAAGGATTGGAATGCATCTGATGAAATGCCATTTTAGTACTGTTTATGCATTTTATAGAGCTTGTTTCTGTTGAGTTGGTCATTAGGCAATTTCCAGGCTTGGGGAGCAGGTATTTAGGGGGTGGGTTTGGAACAGTGGTTAAAGTCTTTAACTAATAAATACAAGGAATGGAGTTTGATTGTATTATTGGGATATTTGCTAGGCTTAAAATGACCCTTCAGGTCAGTTAGCGTAGTATTGACCGATGAGTCTGTTATTATCTACGAGTCTGTTATCCAGGGATGTCAGAGGAGAATTAACACTAATTGGATAATGATTTCTTGTTTGGCAAGTCCTCACAAGGCGCATTCAAGAAACTTCAGTGAAAGGAGCAAATTTGTGCAGATTTTGAAATAGTCCTCCCCCCCAACCAAGACCATAAGATGTATCCTTCCAAGGTCTGGCCCTTTCTTCAGACAGTTGCCCAAAATCCAGCAGGGAAAAAGTAAGAAGTGCAGAGAAGCATGGGGGGGGGGGGGGGGGGCTTGAACTAAGCAAGGAGTGATCTTTCTCTGAGCAGTTTAATGAAAGGCTTTTAAAAAATATCTAAGACATAAGACATAAGCCTACACATACATTAATAAAAAAAAGAAGACAAGCCATGTTAATATCTTTTCCATTTACACACACATTATTCATTGCATTTTCTTTCTTTATAACATCTGTCATTCAAGTCCAACATTATATAAATCATTCAGTTCCTGCTTTCCCATAAACCTCACTCCTCCTGCTCCTAAAAATTATTCTGCAAGTATCGTTCCCACAAATTCCATTGTTATGTAGTTTGCTCTTTCCCTTTTCCAGAAATCCGTCTTCGAGTTCTTTTATCTCTTACAATATTCAGTGCTTCAAATGCAGTTGGTTTGGGGTTTGATTTGCATTTTCTAGTAATTGCTTTTTTGGTAGGCAGCAGACTTGAACACAGTAAGGCCTTACTTTATCTATATAATTTAGATTCTGTGTGCCAGCTCAAAAGAATTTATTTAAAGTCATGTGCCCTCCGATATTTCTGACAGAGGACTCTGTAGGGAATTTTTAAAGTTTGCCAAATCATCACAAGTGCAATGTTTTCTTTGAGGGTGTTGATGGAGAAGTGTAGAGAAGGTCAGAAGGAGTTGCATTGTGTCTTTGCGGACTTGGAGAAAGCATATAACAGGGTGTCTAGAGAGGAGATGTGGTATTATATGAGGAAGTCGGGAGTGGCAGAGAAGTATGTAATAGTGGTACAGGTTATGTACGAGAGTAGTATGACAGTGATGAGATCTGCGGTAGGAGTGACGGATGCGTTCAAGGTGGAGGTGGGATTACATCAAGGATCAGTTCTGAGCAGTTTCTTATTTGCAATGGTGATGGACAGATTGATAGATTAGATCAGACAGGAGTCCTTGTGGACTTTGATGTTTGCAGATGACATTGTGCTCTGTAGTGAGAGTAGGGAACAGGTTGAGGAGACTCTGAAGAGGTGGAGGTATGCTCTAGAGAGGAGAGGAATGAAGGTCTGCAGGGCTAAGATGGAATGTGTGTGTGTGTGTGTGTGTGTGTGTGTGTGTGTGTGTGTGTGAATGAGAGGAAGGCTAGAGGAATGGTGAGGATGCAGGGAGTAGAACTGGCAAAGGTGGATGAGTTTAAATACTTAGGATCAACAGTTCAGAGTAATGGTGAGTGTGGAAGAGAGGTGAAGAAAAGAGTACAGGCAGGATGGAGAAGAGTGTCATCACTGATTTGTGACAGACTTGTACCAGAAAGAGGGAAAAGGAAGGTCTGCAAGAGGGTAGTGAGACCAGCTATATTGTATGGTTTGGAGACTGTGGCATTGATGAAAAGACATGAATCAGAGCTGGAGGTGGCAGAGTTAAAGATGTTAAGAATTGCATTGGGTGTGACGAGGATGGACAGGATTAGGAATCAGTATATTAGAGGGTCAGCTCAAGTTGGGTGGTTTGGAGACAGAGAAGTGAGATTGCATCGGTTTGGATGTGTACTGAGTGGGGATACTGGGTATATATTGGGAGAAGGATGCTAAGGATGGAACTGCCAGGTGAGCAGAAAAGAGAAAGGCCTAAGATGAGGTTTATGAATGTGGTGAGAGAGGACATGCAGCTGGTTGGTACGACAGAGCAAGATGCAGAGGACAGGAATAAATGGAAACAGATGATCCGCTGTGGCGACCTCTAATTGGAACAGAACAAGATGCAGAGGACAGGAAGAAATGGAAACAGATGATCCGCTGTGGCGACTTCTAATCGGAACAGCCGAAAGAAGATCACAGTTCCAAAAAATATATTCCCAGTTACCACTTTCTAACCCATTACACCTTCTTTGAAGGCTTCATGGGGTATAAGAATACCTATGTAAACGCTTCCAAGCAAAAATGCTAAATCTTTTGAGCTTACTCGCATATGTGGGAGCCATATGTATGTCCTTCCATTGTTCCCATGCAAATTTCTTTTCTAGTTTCTGTTCCCAATCTTTTCTAACCTAATCTGATTCTTATAGATGTTCTTTATTCCCACTGCCTTAGTGGCATTTTGGGTTATCTGCCAAGGTAACCCTGTACTGGCCAGCTTTCAGAAGCTAAGACTGCCCTCCCTTTTTCTTCCCGTGAGGGCAAATTGGATGAGCATACTGTGTGAGGGAAGCCTTCATCTGTGACAGGGAGCTGATTCTTCAGTCTTTTTTTGTTATTCAGAGAAGAAAGTCCTCTTCTTTACAGGACCCAGCACTGATTTTTTTTCATCTTACTGCTCGTCAGCCTCATTTGGGGATTCCCATTCCTCTTATTTTATTGTTACATTTGTTATTCTTTCTGTTTTTGTTTGTTTAAAAAAATATATTTTAATTTATTTTTGCCAGTAGTTACAGTAATTCCTATGGGAATTCATGCTTATAGCAATGTTTGCCTTTATCTTTGAAAAATTTTTTTTTTTTTTTTTTTTGCTGTTTCTGATGAAACTTTTCACTATTTCCATCACAAGTGCAGCGTGTATATGTATTGTTATACATTAGGGGGGGCTGTCTTTAGTGTTGTTTTTCTTTGTTTTCATCTTTTGTCAGGAAAATATTTCAGAACTTGGATTTTCTTTGGCATTTATGCATTATTTACTATATGCGTGACTGTTTTTAACATTGGCTCATGATTTTACTGTGATTGAAGTTAATTGAATGTACTGTGGTGATTTTACTTTTTCTGACAAAGTATAGTTTAAATTTTTATTAACATTTTTGGCAATTTTGTGTGTTTAAAATGTGTGGAGCTAATTTTTAACACTGGTTTGACACATTGTTTGCTTTGATTGGATTTTGTGTACTGGAAATTCTTTAACTTCTGTTAGTTGAAAAAATTCTGAACACATTACAGACAGTTTTTCTAATAGCAGCGTAGCACCTTTTGATAGAGTTTAGCTGTGTGGAACTTGTGTACTACTAGAAACCTTAATTGCTTATTGTGATACATTATCCAGTCATGTAAGCTAATTATTCTGGCTGGTGTTCTATCCCCTGACTTGATGGAACCTAACTCTGGTATCCCCTCATCAGATCTGGTTGCACCTAAAAATCAAAAACAAAATAAAAAATATGTCTTGGCGTACAGTTAGTGATTCTGTTGGGGTCACTGCTTGGCCTACCTTCAGCTTACCTTTTGCCCCATTTCCCTTTATGGAATGGGAGTAAGACACATTCACCTGGCCTATTCCAGTACCTGGCCAGGTATGGGAGAACCAAACCCTTTAGGTATAGGAGTAATTCAGGGTTAGAGACCCCCTCCCTTACACAGCACTCTGTCCACAGATATTTTGTCTACTAGTGAAGTTCATAAGAAAAAAAAAAAAAAGAAGCATCATTCAGCTGATAATCGGATTATAGCTGTTTAAAAGGCTGATATGGTTTCCTTGGCTAAGAGTTTTAAGCAGACTACTAATTCTGGTTGTTGTATTCCCATACATGGCTAGAGTGCTAGTTTTCCTAGAGACCTTTCTGTTTCAGAGAATGAAGAGGAATCTAATGAGTGATTTCCTAGCTGACACTCAGAGTCCAGTCACTTTTGATTCTTCAGAAGGTGAACCTGAGCTTAAGTCCAAACAAGTGTTCACTTTTCTTCTGATGATTGCTATATTTAGTGATATTTTTGCTTGTGAGCAGTCAGGAATTACTGCAGAGCTAGATGGGGTATTTGACCTTATGGAGTATGAGAAACCCAATTCTGTGACTATTCTCTTATGAGCCTTGGAAGATGTTTATAAGTCTATCTGCAGGGCACCAACATCTATTCCAGCAGTCCCTAAATAACTCTAGAAAATATTGGGTCTTCTCAGGTATGACATGTTGTCTTCTCATTTTACTGCTAACCCAGCTGCCTGTTCAGATAAAAAGTCCATGGCTGCTCTTAATCCAAAGCCCCATGATAAAGAGGGAAAATGGTTAAGTCTTCAGGGAAAAGGATGTTGCTTCCTAGTAATCTAGCCTTTAGAATATTCAGTTATCAGGGCTGCATGCGGAAATTTATTTTACAATGTGCATGCAATTTGGATGATTTTGCTGCATCCTTACCTGCAGAGCTAAAGTTTTATATGAATGAAATGTTTTAATTTGACTCCGGTTTCGAAATGTGCTTTTGAGAGGTGTGCTTGAATGTGCAGATACAGTCCTGAAAAATGTTTCTTCTGTTGTATAATGACTTTATGCTTCGTTATGTAATCATAACTTCTCTGACGATTTAAAAGCAGAAATTTTGAATGCACCTTTCAGTTTTGAGCTGCTGTTTGAGATTCTGTTTAACAGAGCGCCCAGACAATGGGATGATAGAGGCAAATTAATTCATGGGATAATCTAGGATGTTTTGTGTACCAGAGTTCTCCTCAAATAAAAATCTGAGCCAAACAAAAGTCTGGGATCCAAAAAGAAATGGCAAGAGAGTAATTCTTCAGAACCAAATGAGGGGCTTTCTTTGCGAAAAAGGATCAACCTCACCAAAGGAACGACTCTGCCAGTCAGAGAGGCCCCCCCCTCCTCCTCCCAGGCTCACTTTCACCCCTGCAGTTTTGCCACAAATAGCCTCAGATAAATGGGTTCTGAGGCCTATTTGGCGAGGGTACACTTGGTACGGGGTAGAAAAGCCTCCCCCCTTTCAGGAGAGTTCCTCACACTAACCAGACCAGACAGAGCTATTTCTTCTCTGCTTCATCACGTGGTAGAAGCATGGGTCATAGAACCACTGCCTGTGGTACACAAAGGCAAAGGATTTTACTACAGAATCTTTTTGGTACCAAAAAAGGAGCACTCATGGAGACCCATCCTAGATTTACCCTTTCTAAAATCATTTGATTCCAGTAGTTTAAAGGAAAAAAAATAAAATTCTTTGTACTGTAGCTGAAGTTTGAACTTTTTTGGCCAAACAGCTGCAGGATTCTTTCCAGCCAGTGCTTTCTCTCCACCTTTTCTGGTTGATTTTCTTTCAGGTTTTCTAAACCTCTTCTTTGCAGTCACCCAGACAATGTACTTAACTTACTATCCAGTAAGTAAATTTTACCAAGAGTGACAATATGTCTGGCTCACTTTTCTCAGTTTGTTTTCAGTGTGTAGCTAGTTTGGAAGTCTCTGGCTTTCTGTTATTATTGAGAGTATGTTTGAGTCCACATCAGGGAAGGTTGCAGATGCTTCCTCAATCACCACTCCACTTCTTGAAGAGTCTCTGTTTATGGGCAGGATGGGAAACGAGCTTACACCTTGGGCATGTCTGCTCAGAGGACATTGAACTATCTTATTTACGTGATTCCCTTCCAAAGGACATAGCTAAGTAGCCATTGAACACTTTGAGGAAGCCGGACATTCCCAAGTCTAGGAAGCAGGTTGAATCTCAGGTGGCTACAATGTTTACAGTTTCTAACATCCCCATGAGACTGATTTGACAACACAGATAATGGGAGTGGCAAGAGCAGCTGGAGTAGGTATAGCTGTGAGATGTCAAGCCAGGCTTCTTCTGTATACTGTTTTATGGAGAGCCTTAAGGTGTCCTTCGTCAGTACCCTTACAACACATCCTTATTGTTTGCACCAAAAGTTAGGGAAACTTTAGAAAAATGAGCAGGAATCCAAGATGCTGTCTGTCCTTGTGTAATGATCGGAGACCTCTTAAAGATCGTACGACAGAAGTCAGAATGGTTTTCAAAGGCGATCTGATTTAGGAAACCTAAGTGTCCACCTTTTGACTCTTCTTGTAGTGGTGGCCATGTTAAAGGAAGCCCCTTAACTCATTCACTCCAGTACAGCTCTTTTGTGTGTGTGCCTTTAACTCCTAGTGGGTGTGGCTTGAGCCTTTAAAAAATGAAGTTATCACCTTACAGTTTTAACAAGTACTGGTTGACAGAGGTCAGATACCAGTACAATTGTGTTTGCCGTCATGTGCTCTACAAGATAAAATATTCTGATACCTATGTAGCATGGAATTATTCATTCAAATATAAACAAGCAATATTTGACACCTAGAGACACAGTAGGAGGTAACTGCAGAAACGCCAGGAGGCCCACTCAGCTGTAATGAGTTAAATGGATTCTGCCATAGAAGGCATGGTGGAAAAGTAACCTTGGCATCCATTAAAGGTTGCCCAGTTACTTCTCTCGAGATAGCTGGGGCCCAATTATCTCTTCACTCAAATGTGTGGATAGCCATCACACTAGATAAGAGGGTGAGGAGAGTAATATTTGAGGATACACAATTCCCTTTTTATCAATCCCAAAACAATAGTCTCCCTGGCCTAGACATGACCAATCCCACCAGTATAAGGCAGTAAAAAGGTAGGATGTTCTTCGTGTTTCACTGTTGCAGTCATTACATTTGGGTGATCTCTGCTGGCAGGTTGCCCTCAGTCAGCCTGAAAAACAAAGTCTTGGGTCCTGTGTCAGTTGCTGTCTCCTCTTCCATGATGTCAGGTAGTCAGGGGTGTAAAACATGCAGCTGACGCCATTTTATTCAGTCTTTCTTGCCGTGCGGTGCCCGAAGCAGAAGCAGTTCGCAAGTGCCAGTCGGCCGACTCCTGAAAATTTCGGTATTCGAGTTTCAGAACTGAAGTCTTCAAACTAAAGCTAAGTACCCTGTTGGCTTTTTCTTGCTCCTTATCGATGTCAGTAAAAGTTAATAATTGCATTACTTGTGGGAAGCAAATACCTCATAAGGATTTTCATTTGTACTGTATTGCTTGCCTAGGCCCTGATCACAATGTGCCTTACTGTCGGTTTTGTGCTAGATTTAACCAATGCACTATTAAACCTCTGTATATTTTTGCTTCTAAATATTTTGGTTCAAGATTTAATTATCCTGAAATGTCGTCGGTTAGCAATCAGATTACCGGAGTTCATAAAAAACGCAAAGAAAAAGACAGAGACAGACCGTCGAGGTCCAAAACCAACAACGAAGCTTCTCCTAAGCCGGTTCACCGGTACTCAGTGAGGCACTTTCGCAGCCCCTGATACCCGCTACTTTTGAGTCGCAAGCCTCTACCGAGACCCATTCGGAGTCCGGTATGCCGCGATATTCTCAGAGTATTGAACCCGCAGATGTCTCTCCCTTGGGTGGGTCCGGAGCCGCTGAGCAGTCACCGGCTACTGAGGGTGTTTTCAGGCCTTAACATTTTTATATTAAACCGATGCCAGCAACACAAACAAGGTCAAAAACATCTTCTATGTCTAAAAAAAAGACGCATGAGCCACGTGCTCAGGCCCCTATGACTAAAAAAACAGATGATCAAAATGGCTGAGGATTTAATTACCTTGATCAGAGGTTCCCAACCCCCCCCCCCCCCCCTGCTAAGAGGCCTAGGCAAGGCACTGATTATGAATCTTCAGATCAGGTTTCCATGTTTTCTGATTCCTCTTCTGATCAGGAATTTTCTATTCCACCCTGTGAGGATTCTGATGCAGAGGAATCCATCCCATCTGCATCTCCTCCTGAGGATTACTCTTTTGGAGAGACTTTGCATACTTTAAGGGACTATATTTTCACTGGGAGAGTCGGGACTTCTCTGAATCAAAAAAGAGACTTAGAGATTTCCTTCTTCTTCCTCCGTATTTGGCAATATCTCCTGTGTTAGACATTGTTGATGATGTGTTTTCGGAATTGAGCATGGCTCCGGATTCCCTGCCTCCAGCTCCTAGTAAGCCAGACAGATATTACAGGGTTCCTGACTCCCACAAATTTCTTTTCAGAAATCCTGCTGCTGATCCTGACACTATTTCTCAGGGTCCCAAGGGTGTAAAGGCCTCTACAGCCAAAAATCCTACCCCTTCTGATAGAGATTCCAGGGCGCTGGATAGATGGGGAAAGAAAGTTTATACGTCTGCAACCTTGGCAATCATGGCCCTAAACTGCCAGTTTCATATGCTTAAATATCAACAGCATGTTATGGGCTTACTGAAACAGAAAATGATATTGATTTCCAATTGTGTGGAAAACAGAGTTACAGGAATTATTGCATTCAGCAGAACAGGTTGGAAAGCGTACTTTTCAATGTGGTTTTGATTCCTTGGATGCCTCTTGTAGGGCCGCCATTACTGGATCTGTGATGAGAAGGCATGCCTGTCTCAAGGAGCAAAGTCTGCCTGATCATGTTAAAGCTAAGTTGTTGGATGCCCCTTTGCAGCATGATACTCTGTTTGGTAATAAGGCAGAAGAGGTTTTAAAGAAAATGGAAGACAAAGCTAAATCTATGCAAATTGTAAAAGATTTCTTGCAACTGCAGCCACCCAGGTTCAGTAGGCACTGGCTTACTAAAAATTGGTCCTTTCCTGTGTCCAACAGAGCCACTCCGGGCAAATCCAGGCGCTCAAAAGGCTCCAGATACCAGTCACAGGGTTCTTACAGGTCAAAGTAATGGGGTGCTCTACCTCCAAATCTGGAGGAAACAAAGCACAACCCTACAGTAGTAAGCAGTCTCAGTGACTTTCGTCTGCCATCACCAAGACTTGTTTTTTGGCAGCCCTCTTGGGGGGAAAACTAGCACTTCATGCTCAAAATTGGCAGTTAATTACCCAGGACAAGTGAGTATCAAACATAGTATTCCAGGGGTACAGATTTCATTTCCATACTTTGCCAGCTCCAAACGGATGGTCGGATCTGCCACAAAACCAGTGGGCAGAGGCCCAGAAACAAGTCATGTCCTTCATGGATATGGGGGCTATTCAGCCAGTGCCAGAAAAGGAAGAAGGACAAGGTTTTTATTCAAGACTTTTCCTGGTATCCAGAAAAGACCATTCATGGCGTCCAATACTGGACTTATTGATTCTGAACACATTGCTGGACATTCCAAAATTCAAAATGCTGACTTTACAACAGCTACTGCCTATGCTAGGCAGGAATGCTTGGTTAGTAACTCTAGACTTGAGGCATACCTGCATATCCCAATAAGGGAATCATGCAGAAGATACCTCTGCTTCAAAGCAGGATTTTTGCATTACCAATTCTCCGCACTGCCCTTTGGCTTATCTACTGTGCCCAGGGTCTTTACAAAGTGCCCAGCACCAGTAATTGCATTCTGCAGACAAAGACGCATTCAAATTTACCCTTATCTGGATGATTGTCTCATTCAGGCAGAGGACAAGGACACTCTTCAACATCTGGCTTTTGTAAAAAGGCTTCTAGCATGCCCTAGGGTACACCATAAACAAAACAAAATCACAACTGGTACCCTCTCAAATAATTACATTCCTGGGTGCAGGCTTGACTACAACTGCCCAGATGGCTTACCTTAATGCCAGACAAACAAAGGCACCTCACAACATACTTCAAACAAATGGCAACAAAAACCCAGTTATCTGCAAGACAAATTCTGCAGGCTTTGGGGTTCATGGCATCCTGCATCCTACTAATTCCATATGCGAGACTGCATATGAGGAAACTTCAATGGTACCTAAAAGGTTTATGGAGTCAACATTGTCACAGCCTGGAAACAATGATTCCTCTCATTCCCTGCCTACAACAGGAGTTTCTTTGGTGGGCAGAGACGTGTCATCAGAACAAGGGGCTGTCATACACTCTACCCCCTGCCACCCAAACCCTAACTACAAACACATCCGACTATGCTTGGGGGGCCCATCTGGCAGGGAGATGCATTCAGGGCAAATGGAGCCCAAACCAAATGCATCTGCATATCAACCAGAAAGAGATGCTAGCTGTTCAGAATGTCCTTGACAGCCTTACTTCATCCAAGACAACTACTGATAAAGACGGACAACACCACAGTTATATGTTACATAAACAAGCAGGGGGGGTACACATTCCTACCCCCTTTGCAGACTAGCCATGGCTTTGTGGAACACAGCCTTGACTTACCAAATACATCTTTGAGCTCAATTCCTGCCAGGAAAGCAAAATACTCTGGCAGACGACCTAAGCAGAAATCTTATGGACCCACACAAATGGAAACTGGATCCACAAATCTTCAGCATGTTAACACAGAAATGGGGGAGCCCAGACATAGATCTATTTGCCTCTCCAAAATTATCAGTTGGACAAAATCTGCACAAGAACTCATCACAAAAAAGCATGGAAAGTGGATACTCTATCCTTCAGCTGGAAAAGCCTATCAGTCTATGCCTTTCCCCCTCTGCCTCTACTCTCCAGGGTCTTACTAAAAGTCAGACACGAAAAACCAAAAATGATCCTAATTGCTTTGGACTGGCCTCGCCAGCACTGGTTCCCGCTTCTAAGGAATGTGTCTCACCTCCTTCCATGGTACTTGCCTCATATACCTCATCTACTGTCTCAGCAGAACTGTCAAATTCTGCACACTCCGCTCCAAACTCTGAATCTTGCAGCATGGCTAATCAACTAATTATTTAAACAACACCTCTCAGTAAATCTGTGATGGATGTCATTTTGGAAGCCAGAAGGCCTAGTACTAGAAAATCTTATGCTGATAAATGGAAGAGATTCTGTGCTTGGAACCAAGCACAAGGAATAGACACAACAAAGCCCAATATTCCTCAGATTTTACAATATTTGACTGAGATGCTTGACAAGGGTCTATCTTTTTCTTTAATAAAAATCCATGCCTCTGCCATGTCAGCCCATTACAACACAGAGCCTCCCCTATTTTCTCATCCACTGCTTAAAACAGTATCTTAGAGGGGCCAAAAATGTAAGGCCACCCAGAAGAGAACCAGCTCCTACATGGGACCTCAGTTTTTTGCTGGAAAAACTCACCCTGCCTCCTTTTGAATCAGCAGCTACTGCGGATATAAAATTTCTATCTTGGAAAACAGCTTTCCTTTTGGCAGTCACTTCAGCAAGAAGGGTTTCAGAACTACAGACTCTCATGGCTGTGGAGCCTTTTATTATATTTTACCCGGACAGGGTGTCCCTCAGGACCAGTCCTTCTTTTATGCTTAAGGTGGTATCCAGTGTGGCTCTTAACCAGACCATTCACCTGCCAACATTTTACCCAAATTTGCAGAACAAGGGGGAGCGGATTCTGCATTCATTGGATGTACACAGACAACTAAGATACTACTTAAATAGGTCCAAATTTCTAAGAAAGTCTGAGCAACTATTGGTAGCATTTGCTGCAGGGTCAGAGGGGAAGGCTATATCAAAGCAGACTATTTCTAAATGGATAAGCCACTGTATTTGTTTATGCTATTTGCACTTTGGTAAACAGGTGCCCAAGGGGAACGGATCACATTCCACCAGGGCTGCCTCTACTTCAGCTGCTTTTCTTAGAGGGGTCCCAACCAAAGACATTCTAGAAGCTGCTATTTGGAGCTCTGTTTTTACCTTCACAAAGCATTATCATTTACCTCTCTTCTCCAAATCCAGGGTGGGCTTTGCCACTGCAGTCCTGCAGGGCTTTATAGCCGCTCCTAATGCTGTTTAGCTCCATCTTCCCATCCATAGCTTTGGGATTCTACCCAAATGTAGTGACTGCAACAGTGAAACACGAAGAACATTGTACAGTTGTGTACACTTACCATAAATGTAGATGTTCGAGAGTATTCACTGTTGCAGTCCAGGTTACCCACCCGCCATCCCCTTTTCTGTACCTTTGCTTTCCTTCACTATACTCAAAAGTCTTTGTGGTGTATTTGCTTTTAGTTGAAGGTAAAGTTTGTTTCTAAAAGTGCAATTATATATTTACTGTTTATTTATATATATATATATATTTGCTTCCCATTTGGGGGCACCTGACATCTGGGGCAAGACCAAACTGAATAAAATGGCATCTGCTGCATGTTTTATACCTCTGACGACCTGACGTCATGGAAGAGGAGTCAGCAACCAATGCAAGACCCAGGACTTTGTTATTCAGGCCGACTGAGGGCAACCTGCCAGCAGATTACCCAAATGTAATGACTGCAACAGTGAATACACTCTAACATCTACTTTTATGGTAAGTGTACACAACTGTACTTTACTCTTCTCCTTCATCCAAGAAGTTCCACCAGACCATAGGCGATCCAGGGTCTATCCCAGATTATTTTTATAGTCCCAAAGAAAACGTAGAGCCTCAGGCCTGTCTTAAATGCAATTTTTTAAATTAATGCTTAAAAAGACCCAGTTCTGAATGGTCACAGTGCAGAGCCATTCTGTTAGCTTTGCAGGTCATTGACTGGATGTGCTTGATAGAACCTCAAGAAGCTTAGGCTTCAGCAGATACCTTCACTTCCAACTGTAATCCAGTCACTGCCACTTCCATGCCTCACCCCTTGGTCTCAATACAGCTCTCCCTAGGTGTCTGTTAAATGCGTAGTAGTAGTAGTCTTATCCTGTCTGTAACTCGAAGGGATTTTTTATACCTAGACAGTTGACTCATAGCTGCTACTACAAAGAAGTCCCTTGTAGCTGCCAGGCAGTACTTGCTTCAGTAGTGCCTCATCCTTAAGGTTTTTTTTTTTTTTTTTTTTTTTTTTTTTAATCGTTTAAAATTAGTTTACCAGGGCAGGTCACTGATTTTTCTCAAACATGGAAAAATCTCAACTTCATCCATCTTGGACATTGTTTTTTTATAAATTACTATCTGGACACAGTCATATATAATAGCTACCAGACAAAAGGCTTCTATCCATAAAGACAACAGTAGCCACTCTGTTGTACCATGATGCCTCACTCCCCAGTTTATCTAGTACTGAAAGTTCTTGGATTGATGGAATGTGTTCCATCTTCCTTATCCCTCATACATAGCTTTACTTAACAGTCCACTACAGTACCCTCATCTATAAAACACTATAAACATCCCAGTTTGCCGACAGTAGATAAACTGATGCCGACAGTAGATAAACTGATTACTAGAGTGCCAGAGTTCCTCTGGGATGACTGTTTATTCTTTCCCTTTCACACAGTATTGGTCACTTAAGGACACCTCTGTTCTGGGGTGGGGGGTGAGGCTCAGGAGAATGGTCCAAGGGATGGTCCAGTGAATGTTGATCGACTTAGAGCCAAACTTCACATCAGCATCCTGGATAATGAGGGCTGGTCCTTTCAGGACTGTTTTCCTCCAGCGTGATAGTCAGTCACTCAGGTGACATGTTGGTAGTTTGGTACCTCAGCAAGCATGGGGCGAGGACCCAGATCCATATCCCCTATGCTGAGAGGCCACAAGAATGTGGCAATGGATGATATCTTCTTAGTGTTTTCTGATAGCAGCACACATTCCAGGGCCTTGCAGAAAGATTCAGCAGATGTATTCTGACGCCTCTACAGTAGTCCAAGCTTTCCGCTGCTGAGGCCAGCCTTGGTACTCCCTTTTTGATTTCTTGTTAATTACCAAATTCAGCAGCTAATTTGCTCTCTACCTTTCTCTTGGTTAGTCACTTAGGGATGTGTATGATCTGTCAGTGACTCCTCTCTGCCATTCCTCCTTTTCTACCCCCAATCACAAAATTTTTACAGAAAGATTCTCTGTGTAAGCCTGCAGTTATTCTATGTAACATTCTGGACCAGTTGAATATAGCTCCCTTCACTCTGGCCTCATCTGAAGAAGCAGTCATGGTTTCTAGATTCACAGCCAGATTTGTTATCTCACTTGTCCGTCGAGTCAGTCAGTCCCTCAAGCTGAGTGTGTAGTTTCTCCAGTTCGAGTAATTGTCTCTTATCCCTTCCTTTCCTTCATGGTTTCCTCATTTCAAGTAATGGTCTCTGATCCCTCATTTTCCTTTGTGGTTTCTGTAGTTCAAGTAATGGTCTCTTGATTCTCCTTATTTCATAAAGAGTGCTCCAGGTTCTGCAGACTTCTCAAAGAATATTCTTATAGATCTTGAGAAGAGAATATTTGAGACTTTTCTGCGCTTGGGCCTGTAGCCAGGGACTGAACTCTTTCTGCCTCCATTCCCTCAATTTTTCTGTTACTTTTGTTCACTTAGATGCTCTTCTATTTCCAGTTACTCTGCACTTAACATGCAGTTACCTGCCATCTCCAACGTTCACACAGAATTTTCATCTACCTCTCGCAGTGCAAAAACTGTGCAGAGCTTTCCTCAAGTGGACATTCATGTTCTTTCTCCCATCCAAAGACTTGGTGCAAGGTGTTTAAAATAACTTTGTCCATCAAGCTTTCATGATGTATAACCTTTGATTACAACTTAAAAAACATGCCCTAAAGGCAGGTCAATATCCGTATTTACTGCCTTCAAAAACTCATTTAGTAACGTTTGTGTGGCAGCACTTTGGTTTACATTTCATACCTTTTCCAAATATGTTTGTTCACTTCAGTAACTGATTCCTCCACCCACATGCTCACTGTTCAGAACTAGATGGACCTAATAGACTTATCTTAATGCATATTCTCATACATAGATTCCACTCCAATATTCTTTAACCATCTTTTACTGTTCTAAAATAGCAGCATACTTGATTTTTGGGAGGGTAGGAACTGATGTATTATGGCAGCTAGGAAGGAGCTTGAGGTTTGAATGAGAGAGTTGCATAACAGTAGTTGTGAAGCATTTGTGTTCTGCAACAGTTGAAGCAGATTGGCTCGGGGTAATAAGGATCCAGTGTTTTGGTAGTGTATAACTTCAGTGTGTTATCACTGAACAGTGCATTACTTTGATACTTCTGGTAAAGGTTTCCTTCTGTTTAGGTATTGAAGTTAGTCGTCATATTAAAAAATAAAGTTTTATTTTGTTCATTTTCTTCTCTGTAGAAAAAGAGAAAAGGGAATGACCAAAGAAACGTGACCCTGCAGAAACCTATTATAAAGGATAAAGCTATACCAAAAGAAAATGTTGTAGAGCAAGGAAAATCTGAAGTTGTTCAACCAAAAAGAATTAAACAGGACCAGGACTTCAGACTGACTGTTATGTCAAAAGGTCATGAAAAAGCAGAAGAAATCTCTCGCCAAGAATTCATTCAGGAAGTACCAGCAAAGTCTTTGGCCATATTGGAAGGGTCAGTTGAAGAGAATGTCGAACCTACCATCTTGACTAGAACTGAGGAGGTGATAGAGGTTACTCCTGAACTAAAACCCAGCCTTTCAGAGAATGTTGACTGCAGTACTGTACACTATACTGAGGATAAGATAAAGAGCATTGGAATGGATGAAAGGGAAAGGATCTCGGAAAACATGGAGACTGCAGAGTTGCAGGCAAAATCTGTATCAATTACCACAGAACCACAAACGTCTGAATTAATTGAGGTAAGAGATGTTACTTTTGACGGTTTAATTTAGAAATGGATTGCATCTATTTGAATGTTTTGCTTTCTCTTTCAGGCATAAGGGATACTGTGTCACTGAGTGATCTTTAAACCCTACTCTAAATCTGCTCCTTTGTCAATTGAAAATTTCTTTAGTTGAAGGATCACCTCTGTGGCCAAATCTAATTTACTTTTGTCATGATTATTGGCTAATTAGATTTTGATGAAGAGTAAAATGCAGATTAACTTGAGAGTTCATATTTGTTTTTCTCTTTAATTTGATAAGAAGAATCTGTCTGAAGTGTATGCCTTAAAAAGGTACACACCAAAGTGGTGACTAACTTTTTACATTTTTCTGCCATTTCTTCCTACAAGTCATTTTAAGCGTTCAGTGATCACCTTATCTGGAGTAAGGCAACAGTATGTGATGGTTCAACTCCGACAACAGGAACCACAGGAATCTCAATGTACACTGTAACCACTTTTATTGAATGACAAGTTGACCTAAGTTTTGTCTCTATATCACAGACTTCTTCAGAACAAATGCTCCCATGTAACACACTTCCATGTGAGAGTGTTCAATCTCGCCGTTTGTTCTTACACATGGGTTCGGAGCCAATCCTCGGCTCCGAGTCGGCCGCTTAGCAAAGCTCTGCATCGAGAAGAAGCTCGAGACCAACCTATCTCCCACAATCCCCTCTGCCCTTACCCCAGATCTAGTTTGCCGCTGCAACTGATCACATCATTTGAAGAGCTCTGAGCCAACTTCAGATAAGATTTACCTTTTTTCTTCAAAAAATTTTGATCTAAAGTTATTTGATTGTGACACTTTTTAGTGTGTGTGTGTGTGTGTGTGTGTGTGTGTGTGTGTGTGTGTGTGTGTGTGTGTGTGTGTGTGTGTGTGTGTGTGTGTGGGTCTTCGGTTGTGATTGACTAAATCTTTAGTGTTTTAAAACAGTTTTGTTTAGTTAGGATCCTAGGGCCTACCCCACTCACTAAATTTCGGATTTGACTTAAAGTTATTACTTCAGAACATTATTTCTTGGCCTTTGGCTAAGATTAAGTGTATTGGTTGTAATTTCACTAGTTATTGTGACTTCTATGACATGTCTGACAAGGTTAAGTCAGGTTTTAAGAGATGTCAGTGCAGACAGAAGATGTCTGTCACAGACAACCATAGCTCCTGTGTCTACTGTCTTGGCCCCCTCCATCTTCAGGAGGACTACTCCATATGTCACTCCTTTAGTGGAAGGGTCATGACAGATAGGCGCAGGAAGCTCATGGACAGGGGTCTTCTGAAGCCTGCTTTTCAAGAGGCTTTAGATAAGTCAGACCAGACTTCTAAATCTTCGAAGGAGTCGAAGACTTCGGAGCCTACGTCATCGGCTCCAAGTTCTTCTTTTAAAGTTCGTTCATCGGTTCCACAGGCTTCGGGGCCAAGTATCGAACTAGTGTCTGTCACCGAGCCTCGAGTCTTGGAACCGGTGACAGAACTGCCACCTCTGGCTCTTTTGAGGTCGGCACCGTCTTCGATTTCTTCGCAGACTTCCAGGCCCCTCATCGACACCGACGTAGACAGTGTGGTGCAGAAGCTGATGGAGAACACTGCCCTGTCCAAACTTATTGCAGTCTCCTCTCAGTTGGTGTCGAGACTCGAAGGCCTTCCCTTGTCTCCATCTGATCCTCCTCCGAGGCCTGTTCAGCCCTCGGAGCCAGGAGACGCTGATTTGTTGATTATAGAGCCCTTGGTGCCAGAACCGTCCCTTTCTCGGTCGGCACCGTTAACCTCGACTCCGTCGGAACCTCTCCCGGACTCGCGGAGCTGACTATCTATCCTTGGTTCCAGGACCGAGAGCCGAACCGATGTTTCGGTGCCGACTCTCCCTCTCGGTGCCTCGGCACGGATCACCTCGGCTCCATCCTCGGGATCGGTGCCCTTGGCTTCTGCGTCGGAGTTTCCTCCACGTTCTTCGGAACCGGGGGATTCCTCGGCTCAGGGTCCGGGGGCCTTCGATCTTATGAGGAAAGGTATTGTCTTCCCAGACAACTACCTCAGC
Source organism: Protopterus annectens (assembly GCF_019279795.1). Classification (NCBI taxonomy): domain Eukaryota; kingdom Metazoa; phylum Chordata; order Ceratodontiformes; family Protopteridae; genus Protopterus; species Protopterus annectens. The sequence continues at coordinate 306,941,371 of NC_056740.1, forward strand.
AGAAACAGCGTCTCCCTCCCATAAAGGCCCGTTGTCCTCTTCTGCACCTATGGCTAGTCAAAATCGTCGAGCACCAGTGTCTCAGCCGCTCCCAGAGGGAGCCCCCTCTTCCTCGGAGGCTTCATCGAATGCCCCCCCCCCCGAGGAAGTCCCGAGGAAAAGATTGTGTAAGAGGAGGCAGTTGGATTCTCCACAAGAGTCCTTAACATCGGACACTGACTTGGATGAGTCAGAAGGGTCCCCAAAATCACCCTCGGAGGATGTCTCCTTTTCTGACATCCTGGAGATCCTAAAACAGAGAGGTGATTGGCAAGCCCTACCCCCTTCTGAGGATGAGTCAGTCTTGCTGAAGGCATTCGGTGCTCGCCCTTCTTCCTCCTGGGTCACTCCGCCCTTCGATGAGTTGATGGATTTGATTGCTCGAAGGGCATGGGAAACACCTGACACAGTGGAGCCAGTTCCCAGAAAGCCTAATAAGTATATTACGGCCCCTCAGGATAAGGCATACCTCACAAAGGGAGTTCCAGTGGACGCTATGGTGGTGGCAGCTGCCACTAAAAAGGAGATGTCTGAATCTTCCTCATCTGTCCATCCGCCTAACAGAGATTCTAGGACCATGGACAGGTATGGGAAGCGCATTTTTAGTTCAGCGACTTTTTCCATGCGATCGCTGAACTATTTGACACATTTCACACGTTTACAGAGGGATCTAGTCAAAGAGTTGGGAGATACCCTCCAGGGTACTACAGATGCTGCTGTCGTGGATAAGGTTACAGCACAGCTCAGTACCCTTATATCTATTGTAAACTCGTCCATGAGGCTCATCTCGTATGCAGCCGAAGGGTCGAGTAGGGCTGCGGCTTCAGCGATTGCTCTCCGTAGACAATCCTGGATGCGCTTATGCTCCTTTGCGGAAGCCTTCAAGTCTTTCTTTACTAACGCCCCTTTTGATGGTGCCACTCTCTTTGGCCCCAAAGTAAAGGAGACTCTTACCCGGTGTGAGCAAGAGGGAAAGACTCTGTCTGCTGTCGGAGTCCGTTTTTCCACCCCATCCAGACCGTACCCCAAAGGGCAATGAGGTGGAAAAATGTGGTTTCGTAAACCCCAGGGTTCTTTCCCAAGCACACAGGGTGATGCCCCCTCCAGAGGCAGGGGGGGGAGGGCAGAAGTGGAAGACGTCGCCCTGTCGGCAGAGGGGGTCCGCAAAACCAAGGCGACAGGGATACGGTCCCTGGGAAGCCTTTCCAGCACTCCTGAAGGGAGGCCCGACTGTCCTGCTCTGGAGGCAGTCGGGGGTCGCTTAGCTTTATACCCTCAGGCCTGGCAAAGTCTTACCTCAGACAGATGGGTAAAAAGCATTATTACCAGAGGTTACAAAATTCCATTTGTATTCCCCCCGTTACCGCAGAAAAGATTCCCAGATGTACCGCCCCATCTGTGAGAACCTGCAGCGATAGAAATTTCAAAGCTGCAAGAAAAAAAGAGTCATCCAACCAGTCCCGGTGGACCAAAGAGGATTCGGAACTTACTCAAGGTTCTTTTTAGTTGCAAAAAAAGACAGGGGACTGGAGGCCAATTCTGGACCTAAGCAAGCTCAATACCTTTGTCAAGAAAGAAAAGTTCCGGATGGTCACGCTTCAATCGATCCTTCCATTCTTACAGAAGGACGACTGGATGTGCTCAATAGATCTCAAGGATGCATACTACCACATCAAAATGGCCAGAGCGTCCAGGGATCTCTTGCGCTTCAGGCTGGGAGCCAGTCACTGTCAGTTTCGGGCACTGCCCTTTGGTCTAACCTCAGCCCCCAGGGTTTTCACCAAATGCATGGCAGTGGTAGCGTCTTACTTGAGACGCCTAGGATTCCGGGTGTTTACGTATCTGGACGACTGGCTCCTTACTGCCACCACTGAGCGTCGACTGATACAGGCCAGGGATTACACACTCGACCTTTGTGTTCAACTCGGAATTTCCATAAATTTCGAAAAATCTGCATTACAGCCGTCACAGCATATTTCATTCATAGGAGCAGATTTGGATACCCGTTGCTTGCTTCTAAGACTTCCCCCAGAAAGAATAGCCTCTCTACAAAATCACATATCTCTACTCCTGTTGTCCAAGAAATCCCCGGCCAAACTGGTTCTAAAAGTCTTTGGACTCATGTCAGCTTCCCTCATTGCAATACCCTTGAGAAGACTGCACATGAGAGTTCTTCAGTGGCTGCTATTCGCACAATGGTCGTTCCAACAGTTACCGCTGACACACGAAATTCACATCACAAACACCTGCAAGACTCACCTGTCTTGGTGGCTACAGAATTGCAATCTAATCGGCGGCCGGCCGTTTGTGCTACCCACTCCAACAGCTACAGTGACCACGGACGCTTCCCTGATAGGGTGGGGGGGGCATCTTTCAGGGACAGACAGTCCAAGGCGAATGGACCAATCTAGAGTACAACCTGCACATCAATGTTCTGGAGATGAGGGCAGTGTTTCTAGCGTTGCAACACTTTTCTCCCCTTCTACCTCTAGGGACCATTGCAGTTCAAATGGACAACATGTCCGTAGTCTGGTACATAAACAAGCAAGTGGGAACCAAATCTTACCTGTTATGCAGAGAGGCCATGAGAATTTGGCAATGGGCAGAGTCCACGAGTCGCTTTCTGATAGCAATGCACATCCCGGTGTTATCCAACGTCATAGCGGACAGGTTGAGCAGAGCCATCCTGTTACCTCACGAGTGGTCCCTCAAACAGACAATCGCGGACAGGATATTCCGCAAGTGGGGCCAGCCTTGCTGCGATCTGTTTGCGTCTCCAATGAACGCCAAATGCAGAAGCTACTTCGCCCTATTACCCCCGCCAGGGGAAGTCCCCAGGGACGCTCTGATTCACGATTGGCCCCCGGGTCTCCTGTACGCCTTCCCCCCTATACCTCTGATACCGAGATTTCTCCAGAAAGCCAAGAATCTGGAAAGGACTGTAATTCTCATTGCCCCATTCTGGCCTTGTCAAATTTGGTTTCCCTTTCTTCAAGCACACCAAATACGGGAGCCCTGGATCCTGGACCCGGAGCTAGATCTACTGACCCATTCATCAGGGGCTCCCCACCCGTCGCTCCTGTCCCTCAGATTAGCAGCTTGGCTGCTCCGCTTCCCTTCTTAGCCAGGTCTGATCTTCTTTCTCCTGCGGTTCAGAACATTCTAGTAGCCTCTCATAAAGCTTCCACTACAAAAATTTACACTAGTAAGTGGAAGCGTTTTGTATACTGGGCAACTGCACAACATTTAGATCCCTTAATAGCCCCACTAGACAAAGTTTTAGAGTTTCTATCCATGCTATTTCACCAAGGAGCTTCTCCTGCCACCTTGAGGGTTCAATTGGCTGCAATTTCAAACTTTCATGTAGGAGAGAATGGAGCACCTATTATGACTCATAGGCTTTGTAAGGCCTTTCTAAAAGGATCCTTTCATATTAGACCACCAGTCAGGTTCCCTACAGCTTCGTGGAATCTAAACCTCCTTTTATCCCAATTAATGCTACCACCTTTTGAACCAGCCTCTTCCTGTTCTTTAAAGTTCTTGTCCTGGAAAACTCTCTTTCTAGTAGCTATCACTTCAGCCAGACGAGTGTCAGAACTTCAAGCTCTTTACATTAAGCACCCATATTTAATTTTTCATCCGGATAGGGTATCCTTACGCACCAACCCTTCCTTTCTTCCCAAGGTTTGTTCAGTCAACAACATTAATCAATCCATTGAACTCCCCACATTTTTCAAAAACCATTCCAATAAGCTGGAATATATGTTACACAAGTTGGATGTTCATAGACAACTCAGATTCTATCTAGATAGAACAAAGGATCACAGAAAAGCAGACCAACTCTTTATAGCCTTTGCGGATAACAAAAAGGGCATGGCAGTGACGAAGCGTACTCTCTCCAAATGGCTATCTGATTGTATTACTTTTGTTTATACTGCTACTGAGCAGAGTTTGCCCACCAAACCGAAAGGACATTCTACTAGATCAGTCTCTATACATCTCTGGCTCATGCGGCCCGCCTACCTTTGGATACTATTTGTGCGGCCGCCACTTGGTCTAAACCACATACGTTCATCACTCATTACAAAGTGGATAGGATTTCCAGGGACAGGGCAACCTTTGGTTCCACTGTGCTCAGGAACGTTCTTCCGTGAGTCTCTCAGGGTCACGGAGCTAGGGACGCTACCCATGTGTAAGAACAAACGGCGAGATTGAACACTCTCACATAAAGAAGTTATGTCCTTACCATAACGTTCCATGTGGAGTGTTCATCTCGCCTTTGTTCTTACATTCCCACCCTCCCACCCTCAGGTCAGGAAGAACATCCGGTTTAGAGGTCTGGTTTGGCTCTCCCGCTACTGATTTCTCTCTGCTGTTGCTGCTGTTTTCAGCTACGCCCTGGTATGTATGTATGTATGTATGTTTACATTCCTGTTGCTGGATCTGGTATTGTTTTGCAAACTAGATCTGAGGTAAGGGCGGAGGGGATTGTGGGAGATAGGTTGGTCTCGAGCTTCTTCTCGATGCAGAGCTTTGCTAAGCGGCCGACTCGGAGCAGAGGATTGGCTCCGAACCCATGTGTAAGAACAAAGGCGAGATGAACACTCCACATGGAACGTTATGGTAAGGACAACTTCTTTTTATATACCCACCCACTTCAATTAAAACATTCAATTAAATGATTAGTTAAGTAATTGTTAATAATTCAGTTAAATATTTGAATAATCTCTCCATTTACATAAAAATATAATAAATTAATAAACTCTCTAAGTACATAAAATATAGTGAATAAATAGGTACATACAATTGTTTCATACATTTAATACCTGTTGCATTTTAATTAAAACTAATTAATGTTAAAAATGTTGAAAAAAGTTTAAAAAAAGTATCTAACCAAACAATAAATTCACTATAAACACCCAAAGGTGTTTGGTTTTAAATCATGAGAGCACCAGGATAAAATTCATCACTAAAATGTGTTTCAAGGTGCTGTACCAAAACTTCCATATAACAATTTAATCTAAAAATGTGTGTTAAGATGCACTACTTGGCCAGCACTTTAACCTAAAATGTGTTTTAACTTCAAAATGGGAACTATACTTATACTCTCATTAATACCTGGGAAAATGGTGGCATCCAGCCTTAATTGCCACTTCATTTCACAGATGTCCAAATGCACATTGAGAATGCCACCTTGGTTATCCTTTCTAATTTGCTGAATGACACAAAACTTGAAATCGTATCCTGGATTTTGCCCAATATGTCTGGCTAATGCGTTGGTACTTTTCATATGCCTGATGTCTAAAACATGTTCACTAATTCTTTCTCGTATACATGTTTTCCCTATGTAAAATGCGGAACATTGACCACATTTTGCTAAGTAAACCACATTTTTGCTGTAACAATCGAAATGCCCTCTGATGTAAATAGGCACTTCTGTTATAACAATTTTTACTTCCAGTAGCTAAAATATACCTGCATATACCGCATCTTCCACATTTAAAATTGCCCTTTTGTCGACTTGTACCAATGCTATTATACTGGGTTTCCATCTCCAATAAATCTTTAAAAGAGTTGTCTTTTCTAAATACATTTTTTGGGGGTGTCCCTATTTTACTACTAACGTTACTATCCAATTTTAACAGTTCCCAATTTTTCTGTATAATGTTCACTATATGTTCTGTCATAATTATATGTTGTTATAAAATATAACTGCTCTTTTTTCTGTTTTCTGTCTCTTTGTGTACTGTTCATTTGCAAGGTGTTTCCCATAGTCCCTTTATTTGTTTTTAGTATAGCCTCGTAGATGCCATTAATTCTTTTGTAGATGACTTCATCCCTGATGGACTTGCATAATGCAACAGGGTACCCCCTTCTAACTAACATTTTCATTATGAATTCTAACTTTTCTATGAATTCCTCATGTTCTTTTCCCATTCTGGCAGCTCTAACCATTTGGCCTTTTACCATTGCTTTTTTCTGGTGGCTAGGGTGCCAGCTCTGGTAATTTAAATAAGAATTCGAAAAGATGTCCTTCCTATAAATTCCTGATAATAAACTACTTTTTTCTTTGTCAGCTTTTAAGTTGACATCCAAATAAGATAATTCCACACAACTAAATTCGTAGGTAAATTTGAGAAACTCCACAGTGTTATTAATGTATTATACAAATGCTTTTAAATTTTCAAGACTTCCTTCCCAAATTATAAAAATGTCGTCCAAAAAGCATGTGTATTGTTGGATGAACTTGTTACATTCACTGGAAAAAACATATTCCTGCTCCCAGAAAGACATTACATAGTTGGCATATATGGGGGCACAAGCAGCCCCCATTGCTACTCCAGTAACTTGCTTGTAAAAATGGCCTTCAAAAAACATGAAGTTCTTTAAGACAGTTTCCATAAGTGTCACAAATACATTTATGCGATCCTGTTCATAGATGCCAATTTTTTACTAATTGGCTTTCCAGCCATTCCAATCCTATTTCATTGGGAATGACTGAAAATAAATTGCATACATCTATGGTAAGAAGAATGGTATGTTCTTTGATGTTAACTCTATTTAACTTATGTAAAAAGTGCCAGGAATCTTTTTTTATGTATTCAAATTTTGTCAGCCCTCTTTGCAAGTGATGGTCAAGATACTTACTAATAAAACATGTTTTACTTCTTTTACCGTCAACTGTAGGTCTAAACTCAATATTATTTAAACCTTTATTTAGTTTGGGTATACCAAATATATTACTAATCATGGGATAATCATTTTTCTTATAGTTGTAATCTATTTCATTTATCTGCCCTTAAAATAATAAATTGTCTATCTAGAAATCTATTTTGGAATAAGCCACATGAATTTCATTTATAGTGCTTTCTTCATAGGTGTCCTCTGCCAGCGTATTAAACATGTGGCCTATGTAGTCATTCTTGTCCATAATTTCCATACCATTGCCTTTGTCCGGCTTCATAAACCGAATACCCCTGTCATTTATAAAGTTTCCTAATAGTTTTTCTTCATCTTTGGTTAAATTACTAATACCATCGCTATCGCTGAAACTTTTTTCTTTTTCATGTGTTCCCTTATATCCAACTCACATGCCCTCTCAAACAAGGCTACCATACTGTTAGAAGTGGGATTGAATTTGCTTGGTTTTCTCAAGGTGCTCACATTCTGACCACCATCTTCAGCAAACCACATTCTAATGTTCATTTTGCGAGTTAACATTTTTAAATCTGTTAACGTTTCCGTTAGCTTACCTCTCCTACCTGGAATAAATGTAAATCCCTTTGACAGTAATTCGGCATGCTCTACCCCAAAATCTTTGCTAGAATAGTTATACACTTTATAATCCCCATACATATTGGAAATTATAACAGGGTCACTGAACGCTGAAAAACAATGTACTCCTTGTATGACATCTATAAGCTCAGAAATGTTATCAAATTCAGCGTTATCGCTGATACTAAAAAAGTCAACAATGGTATTGTCCACACTCTTCACATACCTGACGCAAATTTGTTAGAAACCACCATTTCAGTGCCATTTAATAGATCAAGCCAAGATCCGGTGCAATGAAGGTTATCCAAAGTAGGCACAGTAAGCAAGTAGCAGTTGATAAAGTAATACGGGTTTATTATTTAATAAGTAAGCCTCCAACAACGAACATCAACGACCAACAAACAAATTCCTTTAGATATAAAGTGCAAACATTAAGCGCTTTCGTCTCCACACCGGGAGACCTCTTCAGAATAACTTTACAAAAATCAAGTTTGCCTTATATACATCTTGCTCTGCCTCATTAATCAATTAGTTTGTCAATTAACTAAATTGCTGCTGCATTACAATCTTATTCAAGCAAAGTTAACCAAGTGAAATTTTCTTTGGCTTGAATGAAATAAAATAAAGTCCTACTTAACTTAATAAAAAATTCCTCCTTCTAAAGGGTGCTCGGCCTGTTGAAAATTGTAATTACAATTACTACGTTGTGTTGTCATTTCCTGCCCAGTCCGCTCATCCTCATTGGTAGTTGCTCTTCAGTTACCATGATTACCCCTTGATAATGGATACACCCTTTTGTTACGGTATTCGTCTGTGTCCCTTGACGTTTTGTGCAGTTTCCTCTGAAAAATGGTGTTGCAACTACTGTCAATACTGCTTAACGTATTTCTGTAATTAGTTTGATAGTGCCCAAAGTTTGTCACTCAAAATAATATCATTTTCTTGCTCCAGTTCACTCATTTGCCGGGCTGTCACCTGGTCATTATATTTCATCATAATTTTCATTAGCTCCATACCTGTCTGATCAAATAACTGGTGCACCTCTTCTGTCATTTCTCCATTTCCTTCTATACCATTTGGATATCTCCATAATCGCAAGCCTCGTGGCACCAGCCCTAATTCTATATTTCTGGGCAAATACCCATTTTCCATTTGTAATTTTTTCATTCCATACAGCTTCCTTTCAAATTCCTTCAAGCACTCAGTTAAAGTCATGTTCACTCTAATAGCCGTACCTGCTTTGCTGTTGGAGTCTTGTTGAAAATTAAAATTGTTGGTCTTCCATTGTACTTTGTCAAATTCCACTTCCATATCGGAAACATTACCAGTCGTAGACCTACCCCCGTTCTGCACTCGTATTCCAGCATTCGCCTCATTAAATTCAGATACAGGGGTATTGACACTAGGAGTGGACTGAGTTAAAGGAATACCCAAGCTGCCAAAAATGTTGTTAGTACCTGCAGACTGCTGTTGGTCTACCAGCGATTTTTTTATGAATTTTATCCTGGTGCTCTCACACGATTTAAAACCAAACACCTTGGGGTGTTTATAGTGAATTTAATGTTTGGTTTGATACTTTTTTTAAACTTTTTTTTAACATTTTTAACGTTAATTAGTTTTAATTAAAATGTAACAGGTATTAAATGTATGAAACAATTGTATGTACCTATTTATTCACTATATTTTATGTACTTGGAGAGTTTATTAATTATTTTTTTATGTAAATGGTTATATTATTCAAATATTTAACTGAATTATTAATTATTTAACTAATCATTTAATCATTTAATTGAATGTTTTAATTGAAGTGGATGGGTATATAAGAAAGTGTGTTACATGGGAGCATTTGTTCTGAAGAAGTCTGTGATATAGAGACGAAACCTAGGTCAACTTGTCGTTCAATAAAAGATTTCCAGGGCTTAATGAAGCCATATCTATTGTGCCTTATTTGAAACTAAAATCTGACAGGATATAATTTACCCGTCATTTATTCATAAAATTTATTTTTATTGTCATATTATAATATTGGTTTGGTGTAAAGACAGAATAAAAATCAAAATAAAAATAGAAATAAACATATAAATCAGTTTTATATATAAGAAATATGATTATATAATTCATATATAATTTTAATATTTTAGATAGCATTTTATTGCTGTTCTTAATAGTTGAAGTATCAACTGTTTTGCTATGGTTGTCTTTTTAGAAAATATCACTGTGGTTTTAAAATTTGATTCATCAACTTAATTGTCAATTTGCGTGATTAGTCTTTGTGTATTTAAACCTGTGGGTTTCTTTGACTGTTTGTCTGATGAAGTCTTATTTTGATGAAAACGAGTGGTACACATTGTTGGCGTTTGCTTAGCAATAAATTTCTGTTATTATTATTATCAGTCGAGCCTGGTGCCTTATTGTGAGCTGATAGAATTCCGTATACCTACTCTGTGGACTTGCTTCCGATCATTTTTTTGGATTATTGGTTTTTCTTGTTCAGCATTTGGTGTTCAATAAAAGTGGTTACAGTGTACATTGAGATTCCTGTGGTTCCTGTTGTCTGAGTTGGTCCATTTTCCTTGTCTGGGGTGACTGGTTGTATAATTCGTTATTGGGAGTTAGTATGCAATGGTTGTTAAGAGCATCAGATAACTGCTTAATGGTAGAGTGGCGCAGGCCTTTGAAATAGGGAGTAAAGCCTTGAGCTTGACCACTATTGATCGGTTAGTTATCCAGGCACTAGTATATGTGGCCTGGTAAGGTGGGAGTGACTGGCCAGTGATGGCTCATCCATTCTATGAGGAGGGAGCCATCCCAGTCTTAAGTGACGCCTCACCTCCACTGCAACAGGAAGAGCCAAGATTGCATGCACCAGCCAGATGGCATACACTGTTTAGCTAGTGTTAGAGTGCATCATTTGAGTTGGCATTATTGTTGCTGTACTGACTGCTGTAAAGTATTTTAGTTATTTACAGAAGTCCCCCACACACACATAATCTTGATTGCTGTAGTGAACACTAATATATTTTGGTCTTGCTGATGTCATTCACAGACAAGCACACATTTTAGGTACAAAAACAGGGTAATGGGATTTAAAGGGGGATGTAAAATCCTGGGATAACTGCTTGGATGATGTTTCCTGAAGGAAAAATTGGGAGTAAATGGTTAGCAAGCACAGGAAGAAAAATACATTTATAGCCAACTACAGCATCAGTAACCAGCAGTTAAAGTAATGAGAGAATGTTTACTACAAGTGATACCAGTCCAGGTACCGGTGCTGGATTATTTCTGCTTTGTAGAGCATTGTGTAGATACATACATACTTTCATATAAAAACTTGATAGGCAGCTTAAAATACCTACTGCCATCAGTTTACCAAATGTTTGTATACCTAGTTGTCCATTAAGAAGTCTATTCTCTTTACTTTTTCTTAGTGGAGCAGGAAGCATATCTGGCCAAAGTACCAGCAAAGACACCTCTTCATTGAACAACAGGCAATTACAAGTTCTCTTTCTTAAAAACAAAAAAAAAAAAAAAAAAAAAAAACACTTTTTATATTTCATGCAGGCCTCAACAGCAGCAGTCATGTCAAACAAAAAACAAAAAAAACATTTCTCTGCCCAGTATGCTCTTCAGAGGAGGAGGAATTCTGTATGAATTTGTCCATGAAATGGATTGAATCTCCTTTAGGAATGAGCAGTGATTGTGATGACAAGCAATCCCTTTCTTTAGAGCCATCTCCAGGAAGATGTCTTTGGGAGAAAAGGCATATTTAATGGAGTATTATGTTTGAGTGAGTAAGGACTGTTTAATATATAAAATATGCACACACACACACATGCGCTCACTCACTCTCCATTACCCACTACTGACTTCTAGCTTCCTCCCCTCTCCATTCCTCACTCAACCCACTACTGACTTCCAGCTTCCTGCCCTCCCCATCTACTGCCTGCAGTTACCCATATAACTGTTTTTCATACAGTCCTGATCATATCTTCTCATCAGGGAGTGCAGTTTGTGGTGTGATATGTAGAGCTGGGGAGCAGTGATGCCGTAGAGCTGCAGACTTGGTATTGGGAACCATCTTGATTTTGGCAGGTCAAGATCCCTAACTGGGTGAGTGGCATGCAGTGATATCGGCTCACCTGATATGTGAATCTTTTTACCCATTGTGTAATGTTTTGTCACTCCTCTTAGGAACTTTAGATCCCATGCTGTCTATTTTCATAGGGTTCAACTGATGGGACTCTGATCCAACTCGTATCTGGCCATGGGACCTTCAAACATATGGATCCAGGGCTGTGACTCTTCATCTACCCTTCATCCGTCACTTCCACCCTTTGAATACTTCAGGTCTTGTTTGTCCCCTGATTGAATGGTCATTTTTTTTCAGGGCTTTGATCTCCATCCTTTTGGAGTGACGATAAGTCAAGCTTAATTTTTTGGTATTAGACTTGCATCTATTACCTCTAGTGTTTTTTGTGGGGGATATATATAATATATAATACATATATATATATATATATATATATATATATATATATATATATATAAATAAAAAGTGTGTGTATACACACGCATATATATATATATATATATATATATATATACTTACACACGCACATATATACACACACACATAATTAGATATTAATTAGATCTCTCATGGGTCTTGGGTTAAGATTTGTGTTTGTACTTGTTATTGTGGTTAAGGGTTTTGCCCTTCTGGGCCCCGTTTTCATATATGCGTTAGTGTGCAGCATTTTTTTTTCTTTCTTATTAGGATGTCTGATAACAGTTAAGTGCTTCAAGTGTGCCCACAAAATCCCTCCATAGGACCTGCATACTCTGTGTCTACTGTTAACGAGCAGCCCACTTGGATACCAACTGTGAGACTTGTACCTTGCTTCAACATAAGGTTGTTTAGAACAGGAAAATACAAATTTATATTAAAAGGTCTATTTTCAACTCAACTGAGCTCTTCCTCCACAGTCTGTTCAAAAGATAGTGCAAAAAGAAAAGGATACTCTTATACCTAAGGGAAGCAAGACTCCTGAGAAGGCTGCTGATAAATCTCGTTAAAGGGCTTCTGACATGTTAACCACTCCTGGGTCTGGCACCTAAAATTTCTAGGTCCCTGGATCCAAACCTTGGACATATCTGATCACCACCTCCTCAGTAGAGGTTCTGTCTGGATCCAGTTAACCCTACTTTGTGTTGTCCCATTCTATAGCAACAAAGACTTTCCAGGGCTTCTTTGGTAGTTTGCTCCTCTAGGTCTTCCCATTCTTTGCGGAGCCTACTGAAGCCAACAGTGATAGAATGATAGAGTTTTTTTGACAGCAGATCTATTTAGGGGTCATCTTGGTGTTTTCTCCACAAGTCAACTTGAGAACAGGCCCTTTGACACCTCTACTCAGAATTCTCACCTCGATCCAATCTTTGGACCTGAGACCCACGGATTCGGGTATATCCAGAATGTGGATATTAGCACTGATAAACCTTACTACTTCAGGTCCAACTTTACTTTACTCCCTTTGGACTCTGACATTATCAGATCTGGAAGGGAATCGAAACAGAAACATTTGTGCCGGTGTTGCCTAGGACAGGTCAACTTTGAAACTGTTCAAGCTGTTTGCCTCTTGGAGCCTCGGCTCCAGATAGCTGTGCTCTTATGTCGGCTTCAGTCCTGCGTCTGGCTGGTGCTGAAGGAGGATTTTCATTTTCAATTCCTTCAGATTCTCCCCCCTTCCAGTCTTGGGCTTGGAGTTTGAGGCTGTCAAGAGACCTTTCACTTGGAGAGAAGAGCTGCTTCCTTTCCATTCAGATCCATCCCAACTGCTTTATTTTTCTGTATCCACCTCCGCTTCTTCTCATCGAGGGACATTTGGCTCCCAAATGTCCCAAAAATGTCCCAGGGAAGTACTTGCTCCGAGTTCCCAGTCAGACTGTGATCAGTTGATGTTCTTTGTGTTTCACTGTTGCAGTCATCACATTTGGGTTATAATGCCAGGGCTAGCCCTCAGTCAGCCCGAATACCAGAGGCTTAGTATTTCTGCGTCAGTTGCTGTCACTCCAGGGCTGACATCAGGTCATCAGTGGTATAAAATCAGGTAGCTGACGCCATTACATCACTCTTTCTTGGCAAGGAGCCCGAAGTAGAAGCAGTTACTCATTTCCGAATTGAACTTTGTCTTCTAAAGCTAAGTACCCCATTGGGGATCCTTTTTTCTTGCTCTAACCGATGTCAGGAAAAAGTTAACAATTGTCTCACCTGTGGAAAGCAAATACCACACCGAGACTTCCATTCTTACCTGTTTAGGCCCAGACCATGATGTCCCTCGCTGTCGCTTTTGTGCTTTGTTCAATGCCAGAACTATACGTCATCGGGTCCTTATTGTAGCTAGATATTTTCACTCTCAGTCCTCGAATTCTGAAATAGCTTCGGTAAGCCATCTGATTACCGATCTTCCAAAAACCGTAAGGGAAAAGACAGAGACAGACCGCACAAGTCCAAAACTGCCGATGACGCTTCCGCTAAGCTAGTCGTCAGTTCTCCGGTCCTCAATGAGGCACTTTCACATCCCCTAATGCCCACTTCTGTGGATTCGCAAGCCGCTACCGAGACCCTTTCGGAGTCCGGAATGCCGCAAGACTCTTCGTCGACTAAGGATCCTGCGGATGTCTCTTTCTTGGATGGGTCTGGAGCCGCTGAGTAGGCACCGGCTTCCGAGGAAGTACTTCGCACTACCGATACTCGACATAGACTGACAACTTCTTTTGCGTCTTCAGTTCTTTCTAAAACTACCAAGTTTCTAAGGCCCAGGGTACGAACTACACCCAAAAAAAACGATGAACCAAGCTCAGGCACCTGCTTCCTTCCCTCAGTCTCAAATGCTTAAAATGTCAGAAGACTTTATGCTTATTCGGGGAAGCCAGGCTACCCCTTCCAAAAGGAAAAGACTTGTCTCCAGTAGTTTTATCTGAACAGGAGTCCGATGACTCTGATGCTTCTGAATATGAAGACATGCAACCCCTCTCTGCATATGAGGATTCTGATGCAGAGGAATCCATTCCTTCTGCCTCTCCACTCGACGATTTTTCATTTGTGGAACCCCTTCATACTTTAAGAGAGCATTTCCACTAGGAATGTCAAGACTATCCTCAGAAAAAAGGGACTCAGGGAATTCTTAGATTTACCACAGCACAGACCTTTGGCCATTCCTCCTGTCCTGGATGTTGTGGGCAATGTTTTTATGGAATACAGTTTGACTCCTGACAGGAAACCTGACAGGTACTACAGAGTCCCTGACTCTTACAAATTCCTTTTTAAAAATCCTACTGCTGACCCAGAGGTCATCTCTCAAGGACCTAAAGGAATTAAAACAACCTCAGCTAAGAATCCCACCTCCTCAGACAGGGATTCCCAAGCTTTAGACAGATATTTCTGCTACTGTTGCTGTTAGAGCATTTAATTGTCAGTTCCACATGCTGAAATATCAGCAGCATACCATGGAACTCCTCAAACAAAAAATATCTTCTTTTCCTGCTTGTGCAAAAAATAAAGAATTACAAGCGCTTATGCATTCTGCAAGCCACGTTACTAAGCACACATTGCAATGTGGCTTTGATGCCCTAGAAGCATCTTGCAGGGCAGCAGTCACTGGTTCTGTTCTTAGAAGGCATACTTGGCTTAAGGAGCAGACCTTGCCAGACTATATCAAGTCCAAATTATTGGACGCATCATTGAACAAAGACAATTTATTTGGCACCAAGGCAGAAGAGGTCTTAAAAAAGATGGAAGAAAAAGCTAAATCTGTGCAGACAGTTAAAAACTTCTTACAAGTCCAGCCTCCAAGGTTCAGTAAGCATTGCTCCTCCAGGCACTGGTCCTTTCCTGCCCCCTCCAGGCCAGCTCAGCCCAGACCCCCCCCCCCCGACAGCAGCCCCAGGGAATGCAGAGATTTAAGCAATGGAGTTCCTCCTCTTCAAAAACAGGAAGTGCTAAGCCACCCATTTATGATAAGAACTCAGTGACTTTACACCTCCACCCCTTACCTCTACCCACCTGCTTGTGCCCCTAGGAGGAAAGCTCTCCTTCCATGCAAGCAACTGGGCCTCTATTACCAACACCAATGTGTCCTCAACATAGTGTCCCAGGGATTCCACACTCTGCCAACCCCAAAAGGGTACCCAAATCTTCCTTCAAACCAGTGGGCAGAGGCCAAAAAGCAAGTCCTTTCCCTGCTCTCCATGAGGGCAGTTCATCATCTTCCTGCAGAACAGATAGGCCAAGGTTACTATTCCAGACTCTTCCTGATACCCAGGAAAGAGGGCACCTGGCGCCCAGTTCTTGATCCATCTATTCTAAACACCTTTCTGGTGACACCAAAATTCAAAATGCTCACCCTTCAGCAGCTTCTTCCTATGCTTTCCAAGGATGTATGGTTAGCCACCCTAGACCTAAAAGAGGCCTACCTACACATCCCAATCAGGGAATCATGCAGGAAATATCTACGTTTCATGGCAAAATCTGTGCACTTTCATTTCTCTGTGCTTCCCTTTGGCTTATCCACTGCTCCCAGAGTTTTCACAAAATGCCTGGTTCCAGCCATTGCTTTTTGCAGACAAAGAAATATTCAAATTTATCCCTACTTAGATGATTGCGTGATTCAGGCAGACAGTCAGGAAAAGCTGTTACAACACCTGACCTTTGTAAAGGACCTACTGACCTCCCTGGGGTTTACTATCAACGAAAAGAAATCAAAACTAGTCCCCACATAAAAAATTGTATTCCTGGGAGCAAGCCAGGACAAAGCATCCCAGATGGCATTTCTTACTCCAGAAAAACAAGCCTACCTGACAGGCTACTTCTCTCAACTAGCCACCAGAACCCAGTTATACGTAAGGAAAATCCTGCATGCTCTAGGGTTCATGGCCTTCTGCATTCTAGTCATTCCATATACCAGACTGCATATGAGGAAACTGCAGTGGTACCTAAAAAGCCTTTGGTGTCAACACTCTCAAGACCTGGAAACTGTCATACCAATGATACCTTGTCCAAGGAATGATTTTCTTTGGTGGGGAGCAGCAT